>NW_020455531.1:481754-550495 GCF_003342845.1 Nothoprocta perdicaria | reverse complement strand
AAGGAGGAGATGAAAAATATAAGTAAAACTTTAAGGACTAGGTCAGTTTTCACAAATAGTGATTGCTTAATTACCACTTGCCAACTGGCAACTAACTTTTGCTTTCAAGTGCATATTACAAGTTTTAAATAGATTAGCAAACATTACATGAGTTTTGCTTTCCCTTTCTTAGAAGCAGTTTTCATTTTCGAGTCCCAATGTGTTGTATTCCTTATCTCACACAGTTATGCAATGTGCAGGCAGGTTAGAATTAGTGAAATTCCTAAACCATGAGAGAATTGGAAACTCTTTTTTTCATTGATATTCCACAAAGGAAGTGAACTTGGAAACTAATGTGGTTTTGGGGTAAAACCTGAATAGAGCCCTTAGTGGTGTTCAGTTTTCAGGAGCTGGCATGTTGTTCAGTTTTGTCCAATTATCAATAAATAAGAGGGATTAGCTGTTGGTAATGGTGCTGAGGACAAAAGGTGCAGGTCACATGCAGTGAATTCAGAAAAGTGAGAGTGTACTTAGGAAAAAAAGCTTTTCTAAATTAGCAATAAAAAGAGATGATTAGGTTAACTGTTTAGTTTCTAAAGTAGATAAATCCTGATGATATGAATTCACTGCCGAATTATACCCTGAGTGATATGTCAAGGTTCATCTAACTTTCATCTTCTTACTACAAAATAATCATTTAGCTGTTCATCTAACTTGCTGCACAAGATGCAGAGCCTTTGGAAACAGCTGAATATGACCTTGAGAACTGAAACTCAAAGACAATCAAACAAGAGAGAAACTTCAACTGGTTAAATGTAGATTCTGATTAATAGTTTTAGAAGTTTAAGTGTCGTTCCATCTATTCTTCTGAAATTTGTTATGAAAGTAAAATGCAAGAGTCTTTAAACACAGAATGTGAGCTTTAATAGGAGGTATTTGGAAAAGAAAGTGTTTTGATTTATGGCATGAACAGATCCCTACCTTTTAATATACCCTCTCTTTCTGTATCAATTTAAGCAGTGGAGTAATCAAAGTTAATTAAGAAAAGTTTGGTATTTAGAGTTTAGAGATGCAGGTGCTTTGAGACTGATATTTTACGTTGTCCAGAAATCTGAGAAGTGATACATCAAAAGTGATTCATAWTCAGAGATTAATTTAGGGGCGCCAAGCTGGGGATGAAAAGCACCTCCTACTGTGTACATAGAAGCCAGGTATCCAATAAATCTTTGCCACACTCATTCTCTGAGTGAACAACAGAGAAAGAYACAGTAAGACATATAAGAGCTCAGCAACAGAAATTTTAGCCAATGGAACATTATCTAAAATCTGACATTACACATTACACCATTTACTGATAAAGCCTACTAGATAACCCATTCCTGATAGAATGTTGTATATAAGTAGTTTCTATCCAATTCACTATATGTCTGAATGGATAATTTGTGGGAGGAGTGAGAAGAGATTATAGTATTTGCAATGTATTTTCATTTAAAACTGCCAAGTTTTCTGCAAGGTAGCCTGCTGGACATTCACAGTTTCTCTTCAGTACATGGAAATTGATATTTCAAGTTCGTTTAAAGCCCTAGATAACATGACAGGCACAGAAATGTCCACTGGTAGTTCTGTTGTTAAAAATAACTGGCTTAGTCAGCTGCCTCTTAAGCATCCTTTCATTGCACTTCTGCTGAGGGTGCCAGAAATGGAGATACCTCTGTCTGCTTTGTCTATTAGTTTTTGTCAACAAGCAGGCAAAGAAAGGAAAAGAAGACCTGGCTGGCAGCTTGTTCTGCAAAGAAAATAAGCCCCCAGCGCCTTGTAGATATTCTTTATGCACCTTCTGTGTTCCCAGCAGAAGTTGGGAAGTTGGGAGCCATGAGGTAGAGGAGAAGCTGGCAGTACAGGAGTGCAGCCTTCCCCCTGCTTCTTCCCCGTGGAGCTGACCGGAGCCCTTTCCATTTAGAGGCTGAGCTGTTGAACTTGCAGGAGTTTACCACTTTCCCAATCAGCTACCATATGGTAATAAGCCTCATGCACATAGCAAGAGATGTTGTTCATTTTTGATTAGAGGAGGTTAGAGACACATATTCCATTTTACGAACTAAAATACCTGCTGCAGTTGGCTTGTGGATTGTACTTTTCTCAGGTATATGGCCTGGAAAATGGCTGTTCTGTGCCAAGTAAGTGATGTTTATCAACTTGCAGCTTTTTATGAACACAGGGGAGAAAAATGTGTATATCAAGGATTATAAAGACTTGAATCAAATCCAGACAAACTGCTCATTTCCTAATCTGCAAACACATAAATAGTTCTGAAAGTAGAAAAAAGTATAACTTTCCAAATGAAATTCTATTAAAGTCTGCAAAGTTAATTAATGCAATAAATATGCCTGTGCTATATAAAGCAACAAACGTACCACTATTATCTTTTCCTATTTTCTTCCTGGGTAACTCAGTACATCAGTATTCTAAGGCCTTGAACTATACACAGTGTGTTCACTTAACTATCATCACCCAAAGCCAAATATTTCAGTGATACATAGCAGTGTGTAAACAAAAAAAAGTGATTATGATTATATTTAGTAAAGTTTGGAGCCAGGATTTTCTAGTGCAGTTTTATAGCAGAAGGTAGTATAATTTCCTTATTAAAAGGCTATAATTGCTGGAAGCGGCATACCATGTTTGTTTTATGGGACTATTATTGTTTAATAAAAGGTGGCATTAGAGGATACCACTCAGAAAAGTCAGCAATACATGTAGCTATGAACTGAGTCCTTTGTAAATTCTGCATACCATGCCTGGCGATGACAACTAATCTCATCAACTCATGGTCATGCTCCACTGCCTTGTAGAGCTAACTAACTGATTGACTAACATGGGGAATGTAACTCCTTGAACTACCATAAAATGGTGTATTTTTCATGAGCCATATATCCTATATGTTTTGGAGAAAAAAAATCCCATTGAGTATACGGGTTCAGGAATGATACATTATTTTTGAGTGAGCTTCAGTAACTTGGAAACCTATCCCTTTTCTCATTTTTCTCTCCTAATAAGTAGATTTGTTGTTTTTGATTTCTTTTTTTTTTTTTTTTGAGGACTCAGTTTCCGAGTACATGTCCACATGTACTCTTACAGCCTACAGCTGGTTGGATTCTTGATGTTCCATATTTCTCCCCACAAAGACAGTATGAGTCTGTTGGGAATTATGTTGTAATTCTAATGAGCACTTTTATGAGGCAGGTCTGTGGTTGCTACTGACTCCCTCACTGACTGGATGTTGGTTTCACTGGGAGATTGTCTTTGCCATCACACACTGAAACATTGGATGGAAAATGGAAGACAGCATCAGTCCATGAGGCTACATTCATCAGGAGAGTACCATAAGGTGGTGACCTGAAAAAACCAAACAGAAAAAGAAACAGAATTGCCTCAATGAAAGGCATTTACATTTCAGTCCATACTTCATATCCTGATCAGTATTTAAATCAGATCGAGTTTCATTGTTTCATTAAATGGTAAGTTCTGAATTCGCTGCTTCCCTATTTTGAGTTTCTAAACCTTATCACTTATGAGATGCACTTCATGTAGTGATTTGATTGTTTATTTTCTGTTTGTCTCCATTCCCAGATGTGCAAAATCTGGCCCATACTTTCATAAGACTTGCTGTTCCACATTTCACAACATTGATTTTTTGAATTTCATCCTGACTGACATGGTTGAACAAAACTAAAATGTAGTTCAATATTCATTAAATAAGATATCTCATATTTGACAGTATTTTGGTGGTTATGTGATAGCAACACTAATAATCTATGGATAGATTTTACCCAAGTCTTGACAGAGCATGCTGGAATATACAGCAGAATGGAAGGCACTCCGTTGCTTGCCTACTGCCAACTGTTTCTACTTAGGAAAGGAGGGCATAGGATTTGTTTGTTTGTTTTCTTTGTTTGTTTTTTCATCTTTAGTTATTCTGTTGCATTTGAAAAGTTACTAAACGTTTGATGTTTGTTTGGGCCTGTTTTAACTACATTGTTTGGTACCCCAGTACCACTGACTAGATTAACCACTTAACACTGACTGTGTTAAGTAATACATGTTAACAGTGAAATAAGACCTGCTGAGGAAGAACAACTCTTGTTTTGTTTTGTTTTGTTTTGTTTGGTTTGGTTTTGTTCTAGGAAGTCCTATAGAGACACCTCAGATCGTCTGTATGGTAAAAAAAATATCCTCAGTATTAACAGTAAAAATAATAAGGAGATATTTGTGATTTAATAAGGGACTAGGGGAAGACACATGCTTAAATCACTGCAACAGTCTTGGCAAGCACTAGTTATGTTCTATATTTTATGTAACTTGGCTTTGTTTTTCTTAACATGTTTAAATCACATATAAGAATTGGGCCAAATGAATGATAAAAATAAGATCTCTACTTTAGAAAGCTTATAAGCATAGGAAGCAGTTACAGAAAATAAATATGAAACAGAAAGCAATATAAAAGAGATAGATACACTTTTGTTTGGTGTGCAATGTGCAGTGTGCAAACTTGTGGTTTTTTTTCTGCAATGTTAGGTAAAAAGTACCTAGCTTGGAGAGTTTAAATAGAATCAACTTAAGTTTTTTTACCCAAGGCTAAAAGACATACTGATAATTACAAAATCAGAAATCACCTTCCAAGGAGATTTTTTAATAAAAAAGAGAATAAAATTGCATTTTTTTAAATCAAAAATTCAAATTTCTGAGATTTTGATCAAGCTTTTCAAATAGAAATGATTAGGCATTTAAGGTGCATCAACACCAACCTAGTTATGGCCACATACAACGACATGTCACCTGTCTGACAAACACTTGCATCACCATCACCAAAAGCCTTCTACCACATGCACTTATAGCAGAAACACATCCCTTGATCCCACTATATTCCATCTATATGAAAGATCCTGCAAGGTGTGGGTCGGAGTGCTGTGACTTGGTATTTGCGAGGCAAGAAGAGAGTGAGGGACAGCAGGAGGGTTCAGGTACCTTTAGGTAGCAGAACTACCATGTTCTCCACTTATAAGAGAATTAATCAGAAGAACATGGGGACTAGTAGTAGACTGGGGAGTATTCCCTTCACCTTTGCATATGACTGTACCACAGTTCCTTGCAATTTAAATGAAAACACTGGGATGGTATAGCCATAGCTTAAAAATTTATGGCTATAGGGAAAATAAATTATCCCTCAATCCATCTGCATCTTTAAAAAGTGAGTTTAGAGAGTTTCCCCTGGGCAGAGAAACTATGGGCACAGAAGGACTGGGTCTCATGTACTGTTCATTTATTTGCAATGAAGACAGTTCCATCCACGATGATGGTCAGAGCCATTTCAAAAATTTCAAAGTTTGTTAAGATGTTTTTTCCATGCAGGTGGTACTTCAGGGAATATTCAGAGAATGGAGGCCACATTTTGATAATTTAGCATCTAGTGATGCTAAGAAGCTGAAATATTAACAAGCTTAAAATGAAACTAAATATGCATTCCACATCCAGAATCCTGTTGTTAATTAATCAGTGTTGCYGAAGTGTTCCTTTTCCAAGAATTTAAGAAAGTAAATTATATCAACTTGAAGTCAAATTCTTCACAAAAAAAGTGGCAGTGTATCCTGCAGTGACTGTTCCTCCCAAAAGATTCATCAGAAACCTCTTTTTTTTAGCATATGTAAACTATAATAAATGATAAAAATATGATAAAAATAGGAACTAAATATTTTAAAGAAGTTTATATTGCCTGAAATTTTGATAGCACTGAATAAAGAGAATCGACCTAATACTAAAAACACCTAGAGATAATACTAAACATAGCAAATATATTAATTTTGAATACTCTGAGAGCTTTGGTCTACTATGTGCACATACTAGTCTTACTAGGGCTGTTGTAAAAAAGTTAATGTTTAGAAAAGTCCTTAACACATCCCCCAGTTCCTGCAGTATGATATGAATACAGCAACAAAAAAAGAGGGTTGTATAACAGTTTACCCTTGTTCTCTTGTTTTGAAAATATCTCTTTTCTTAAAATGGCGTGTTTTAGATGTGCCACTGTAGAATACCCTTTGCAAGTTGTTCTGCTAGAAAGTCATATTTTTCTTAAATATTTGTTTTTGAGCAATCTACTAGATTGCTCAATCTATCAGAATTTCAGATCTTGTAGGGATTAATGAGTAGAAACACACAAAGCACACAGAGCAATTGGAAAATATCATCACATAGGACATGACAGCTTGCAGAAAATGGTATCTCTTTTCATAATATGCAGCATAGTTTATGCTATATTTTTTTTCTCTTTGATGGAGGATGATGATTTGATGGAGAACGTGTGCATCCTTGGTATTCATTTTGTCATAATATCTTGGAGGCAGTGATGTTAGGAAATTAATGAAAGTCAAAATAAGGAGCTTCTACTATTTCCAACCTAATCATCTGTACAGTGCAGGGAGTGCTCTATTCTCTTTCATTCTTTTTTTGAGAAAAAATTGTTGGACACAGAACACTTTCATGAAGGAGATGATCCCTCATGACCCATATCAGTCTTCTTGTACTGTTCCATACAATGGAAATGCCATTGGTACCAATCTGCTTTTGTTGCACAAATCTTCTAAAGAGATATGCACTTAAGATTCTCAAGAATTTGAATGCAAACTAAATGCTGCTCCCACATGAGAATGCATTCACGTGAGGCTCGTAATTGTAGTAACACATCATAAGCTACTAAAACATATTTTTTTTTTAAAAAAAAAAAAGGTATTTGAGGTATTTGCTTTATACGTATACATGTGTATAACTGTAGGTTTTTGTTATCTAAAGTCACCAGGTTGTTTGATATAAATTGAGTGTGCTTTTACTTATAGCTTTACCAATATGTGTTTATTTGTATTGTGTATAATTTATGCTAATATATAGAAGCATATAAAATAAATACACCTGAAAGGAGTTTGAAAAATGGCACAAATTAATCTGCATATATTGAAATGAGTCAATAATCCAAACTGGAAAGAAGCTGAGTACAGAAAACTCTCTAAAATATAGCCTTTTTTTTTTGAAAGGAAGATATCAAAAGGAGGATATACATTTATGGTAAAGCTCCTTAGCAAGAGTAATAATATAGGAAAGGGGGAAAAAAAAAGGATCAGTGATTCATTAAAAACTCTGGAAGTGTGGACTGGACAGGTGGACACTGAGGATAGAGGTGACATTGAGACCTGGCTGGATGGCTGGGCTCAGAGGGTGGTGATAAACAAGGCCGAGTCCAGTTGGAGGCCTGTGGCCAGTGGTGTCCCTCACAGGTCAGTAGTGGGCCCAGTGCTGTTCAACCTGTTCATCCATGACTTGGAGGAGGGCACAGAAGGCACCTTGAGCAAGTTTGCGGATGATACCAAACTGGATAGAGCGGCTGACACTTGGGAGGGCTGTGCTACCATTCAGAGGCTGGAGAGTTGGGCAGAGAGGAACCTCATGAGGTTCAACAAGGAGAAGTGCGGGGTCCTGCACCTGGGGAGGAATAACCCCAGGCACCAGGACAGATTAGGGGTTGACCTGCTGGAGAGCAGCTCCACGAAGAGGGACCTGGGAGTCCTGGTTGACACCAAGTTAACCATGAGTGAGCAGTGTGCCCTCGTGGCCAAGAAGGCCAATGGGATCCTGGCCTGCATCAGGAGGAGTGTTGCCAGCAGGTCAAGGGGGGGGATCTTGTCCTCTGCTCAGCTCTGGTGAGGCTGCACCTGGAGTACTGGGGATAGTTCTGGGCTCCCCAGTATAAGAGGGACGTGGAGCTTCTCAAGAGGGTCTAGCGGAGAGCAATAAAGCTGATTAAGGGACCTGAGCATCTCTCGTACGAGGAGAGACTGAGTGATTTGGGCCTGTTTTCTCTGGAGAAGAGAATGTTGAGAGGGGATCTAATTAATATGTACAAATACCTGAAGGGTGAATATAGGTCCAAGGGTCCAAAGGGCCAGTGATACAACCAAGGGCAATGAGTACAACTTTAAACACAGGCAGTTCCATCTGCATGTGAGGAAGAACTTCTTCACTGTGAGGGTGACAGAGCCCTGGAACAGGCTGCCCAGGGAGGTTGTGGAGTCTCCTTCTCTGGAGGTCTTCAAAGCCTGCCTGGATGTGATCCTCTGCCACGTGCTCTAGGTGTCCCTGCTGGAGTAGGAAGGTTGGCCTAGATGATCTCTAGAGGTCCCTTCCAAACTTAATGATTCTGTGCTTCTGTGATTTTTTTCCTATGAAAAGAGAAAGCAGAAGAGAACACAGTAGAATCTCCTTTACTCAGAGGAAGCACAGACTTGTCAAGAACGCCATCATCAGGATTTGAATTTTCTTTTACATTTAACTGTATTTCTCTTTTGGCTGAAAAAGAAAGCTGAGGCTTCAGTGAAATAAAACATAAGATATTTAAAAAAAAAAAAAAAAAAGGCTTGTTTCTTCCAGAATGATTGCAACCCATAGAAAAACATGTTCTGCAGATAATGTCATCAGCTTCCTTGTTTAGTTTGCATAATATATAGAAAGAAAGAGTAGAAGAGACACAAATCATAGTACCTTACTATGTATGAATTATTACTACTTTGTTTTGTAATGTTTAAATAATTCTAACTGCAAGAATACATGGAGAGTAATAGATAAGACTATGAGGTAGATACATATTTTGCACAAAGCGTTATAATTATTGATTTATTTAGTGTTCATTTCTAATATTTGACCTCTTTCTGCAATATCACCATCTTTTAGCACACTCCATCAAACTGTCACCATGAGGTTTCAAAATGGTAAGCAGCACAGTAAGGTGTTTTTGGGTAAAATTCCCTAAAATACAAAATACTTTTTTTTTCCCCCTATGAAATCTTCCTCAAGGTTCTGGAAATAGTTATATTAAAGAGAGCTGAGAAGGACAGTATTTCCCTAACAACACAACAGAAGGAATTGTAATTTTATGACTGACAAAAATAAAGATGAATGAAGCAACAAGAAACTGTCTAGGTGAAACACTATGTTCAAATCCAGTAATTTCAAAGTATTTATTTCAGTTTTTACTGTTTATAAACATTTTTATACAGTTTCTAATGAGTGATGATTTTGAAATAGAGCAAAACTCAAAAATTTTTATTAAAACTATCTAAATAGGGTATAACCACTTCAAAAGGCATCCTTTTCAAGCCATTTGAAATAAAGATTAATTGAAACTGCCCGTTACCCAAACACAACTACATTTCAAACAAACTGGCATTTTCTAATGTAAAAATATTCCTGCTAAAGGTTATTATGACATCACTACTATATCAAAAAAAAAAAAAAAAAAAAAAAAGGATTACTTTGAATGCTGTAGAATTTGTTCCAGCTTTATTTCTTGAAGGCAACATGATGGGCTATTTGCATCTAATGTCCACAAAGATAGCTGGTGAATTGTAGTAAGATTTTTTTATCTTTTGTTAAAAAAATGCTGCTAATCTCTAAGCAGAAAATTTATTTCACATCAACAGTGAATTCTACTTTGTAACCATAATACCTGTAGTGTTTATAGTAGTGGTTACTATTGTCACCTATATGAACTTACAGGCCAGTCAGATGGGCAAAGTTGCAATGACTAAAAACAGTTTCTCTTATGGAGCTTGGACTCAACATATCATTAGATGTTAGCACAGCATTTCTTCGACATGACCACTTTTGGAAGATGTTGGGCACTGATGAAGATATTAAAACACTGGAGTAAAAATCATACGGTCTCCAACAGCAATAATCCATACACTGTATCTTTAGCCTCTCTTTCTATAATGTTACTAACATGGAATCTGTAATATCTCAGGACCTCTGTCAAATCAGGAGTAAAAGTTGACTGGAACAGACATTGCACAAACAGAAAGAAGAAAAAGAGGCTTTCAGCACCATTAAATACTGGCGACAGATTTTCTTTCCCACAATTAGTTACACTAATTTTGAAATACTTTGAATATTTGTTGAATATGTATGTGCTTTGAATAACTCCTCTGACTAGAAAAGAGATGTGGAACAATACTTGTTCAAGATACATGAGCAACATGGAACTTGTAGAAAGGGTCTTGTGTAAAGCAACAAAGATGACTGAGGGACTCAAGTATCTATCTTATGAGAAAACACTAAAAGAGCTGGACCTGTTTAGCCTAGAGAAGAATAAGAGGGAGTCTTATTAACATGTATAAACACCTGAGGGGAGAATGTAAAGAGAATGTAAAGAATGGGGCCAAACCCTTCTCGGTGGTGGCCAGCAACACAACAAAGGGTAGTGGGTACAATTTGAAACACAGGAAGTGCCATCTCCATATGCGGAAGAAATTCTTTACTGTGAGAGTGACAGAACCCTGGAACAGGCTGCCCAGGGATGTTGTGGAGTCTCCTTCCCTGGAGGTCTTCAAAGCCTGCCTGGATGTGATCCTCTGCCACGTGCTCTAGGTGTGCCTGCTGGAGGAGGAGAATTGGGCTAGATGATCTCTAGAAGACCCTTCCAGCCTCACACAATCTGTGATCCTGTGATTCTGTGATAATTGGGACAATGATGTAAAATTAGAATCATATAAAGTTAGATGCCTATATACATATATATATGTGTATGTATAATAGGTATATATGCAGCTATACATATTTCACAGAATTCACAGAATTCACAAAATATTTAAGGTTGGAAGGGACCTCTAGAGATCATCTAGTCCAACCTTCCTGCTCAAGCAGGCACACCTACAGCATGTGGCACAGGGTGGCATCCAGGCGGGTTTTGAAGACCTCCAGAGTAGGAGACTCCACAACCTCCCTGGGCAGCCTGTTCCACTGCTCTGTCACCCTAACAGTAAAGAAGTTGCTCCTCACCTGGAGACGGAACTTCTTATGCTTCAGCTTGTGGCCATTACCCCTTGTCCTATCGCTGGCCACCAGTGAAAACAGCTTGTCCCCTTCCTCCCTGCATTCTCCCTTCCTGAACTTATACATATTAATCACATCCCCTCTGAGCCGTCTCTTCTCCAGAGAAAACAGGCCCAGCTCACTCAGCCTCTCTTCATACGAGAGATGTTCCATGACCTTAATCATCCTGGTTGCCCTTCTCTGGACCCTCTCCAGAAGCTCCACGTCCCTCCTATACTGGGGTGCCCAGAACTGAACACAGTACTCCAGGTGCGGCCTCACCAGAGCTGAGTAGAGGGGCAGGATCCCCTCCCTTGACCTGCTGGCAACACTCCTCCTGATGCAGGCCAGGATCCCATTGGCCTTCTTGGCCACGAGGGCACAYTGCTCACTCATGGTTAACTTGGTGTCAACCAGGACTCCCAGGTCCCTCTCCGTGGAGGTACTTTCCAGCAGGTCGACCCCTAATCTGTACTGATGCCTGGGGTTATTCCTCCCCAGGTGCAGGACCCTGCACTTGTCCTTATTGAACCTTATGAGGTTCCTCATATTTACATGTATATACACASACATCTATATATGTGTGTGTGGATATATATGTATATTCCAGTGTTTTAAAGAAATTTTTGATACTTATTTTGCCATGTCATCAGTTGCTAAATTAAATCAAATAGAATGTACAATTATAATTAATGCAGAATTCACTGCTTATTCTATCCCCTCAGTAATAGTCAGCGATTGGGACTTTATTTATCCCTATTGCAGAGTCTATCCAATCAACACTCATGTCTCCCATGACTCCTTACCTGTCACTTCCACCCAATAGACATAAAATAGACACATGCACACACAGAAACTCAGCATTTCCTGCAATCTACCAAATAGCCTGAAGTGAAAGACAAACACGATGCCTGAAGCAGTATCACTTGATTAACACTGAATAGTTCTTTAAAGTGATCACATGAACTTTAATCTGAAAGATTGCTTTGAATTGTTAAGGGTGGAATCTGTTGCTATGAGAGTTGTCAAACAACTGTGGTGAATTTAATGCGTAATAGATGATAACCTTTGTCGGTTTTAATATTGAATTCCATGTTACTGATCCTAGTAAATAATCCTTACTTTCCCCCAGTGAATACCTGCTATATCCCAAAGCCCTACACCGTGTGCAAAGACATTTTAGTAGAGCGTTTTCATGTAAAGCACACATACTGTATAGATCTGACCTCATCACTGGTTGCCTCAGGCTATCTCCTGTATGCCGTCTGTTTTCTGGATTCTCTCCTGAGGTTGTCATTATCTAAGGTTTGTAAATATTTCAGAAATTTGAGACTTGTATAACAATTGCAAATGCCACGTTCCCATTACATTGTACTTGTAGTGATATTCAGACATGACTATTTTCTTCATTTTATTTCTGCAGGATTCAAATGATTTAACTGTAATTGAAATCACAGCTACTTACAGCTATTTTAACCAAAAGACTCCAGTCAGGCATAGTTTTGATACAGGTTAACAAAGAAACAATATATGTTGTTTTCTTATATTTTTCTTATTTCTATTTGTCAAAGTGCTACATAGATTTTATGGATATTTTATGCAAGTTTATGCATGAAACTCAGCTGTTTGTAGAAACTGCTGACCTCTCAACTGAAGAAAAAAAAAACCAAAAAAAGCAAAAAATGAAAACCTTTTTGTCCTTTAAAAAATGGAGAAATGTAGCATGAATGATAAAGGACACGAGTACTAGAAACAGATTAAAAGAAGCACAAAATTTATTCCTTCTCTGATTCTCAGTCTATATGAATTTCTTTGTATTAAAGCAGACATCATTTACTGAATATATTTGCTTTAATGTAATTATGTACATATACTTAGCAAAGTAGCTTGTAGAAAGCAAAAAGCTACAGAAGCCCTACAAAATCTACTTTGAAAATCTTGGGTGGCATGAGTTTTGGCAGTAATACCACTGCATTCATTTTTGGAAACAGAGTCCAATTTTTATATCAGAGGCTGTATTGCAGAAATAGTTTAATATCTATTCTAGCATAAAATACTCTCTTAGTAGTATCCCCACCTGCTTACATTATTATACTTTTATAATTGCCTTCAGTACACTTCTTTTTAACATACGTTATGTTAAAACTGTGAGAATACACTTCCAAATGGGAAAAAGAGAAGAATGTAAGATGCAATATGCTGACAGGAAGGCTTAAGAGGAATGATGACTTTCTAAGATCCTGCTAAATATTATTACAATTATTTAATTAACTTATTTATATTAGGATCATAAAGTTCATTTGCTTTGCACTAATCCAAGTCTTACAGAATAATTAGAAGAATTCCTTAAAATTTTGCCTAGCATGTTTTTTACATTCAATCATATGGATTTATATACTTTATATGAAACATTCAGAAGTGCAGGCAATAATTTGTAAATGCCATGAGAAAAAGAAATCACAGTATATTTTCTTTTCAAAATATTTAGTGTCTGCAATTCATCTGTGAACCRAGTAAATCATGGCTTCTTCAAGTGCAAGGATCGAAACCAATTACCATTAGTGACCATCGGGTGCAGCCGATCCTTTCTGTCCTGTTGCCTGAATCTCAATGATCTCCCAAGTGTGCCCATGCAATTTAACAGGAGGATCAATACACCGCGGCAGTTAGCAGCAGCTCTCTTGAAGTGCTTCACAAAACATGCTACATTTCTCTACCGAATAAATGTCAAAACATTCCAACAGCTACAATTCTTGGGAGAAATTGTTCTTGTGAAACATTATTGACATACTTTAACCCACATTTCCCGCTGCTCTCCAGCTTCCTACAGGCCAGTCAATTCTGATTTGGCAAGAGCCACATCGACACGTGTCCCCTGCTGACTTTGTCTGTAGGCATGAAAGATATCACGATGTGGTGCAGAAGTCTTGGGTGTCAGGGGTCAGTGGTCTAGTTCTGACCCAAGGTCAAGGTGACAACAACCAGTCTCTGGGGACTTGTCTTCATCTCTAATATGGCCTTGGAAGCAATCAATATTGTTACAGCACTTGCTTTTCGAACAGACAGTACCACCTGATCTAAGCATTTCAAGACTATGACTTGCAAGCCTTGCTGCCTGAAAATGTCTTCATTTTCCCATTATACTGTAAAATGTCTGTATTAGATCTGGCACTGGCTTTGTTTCATTTGTTTAATGTGGTAAATTAAATTGATTCTTTTCTCTTTTTAATGGCTTTCTGCAGCTAGGGTGACTTACCAAGCTTCTCCTATTTTCATATCAGATTCCTTGTGCCTGCTGGAGATTTTTTTTTTTCCTTTGCTCAGTAAAGCTTCTCTCAATACCCAGTCTCTAAACAGAAGCTGGATTGCATTTTTTTCTGTCTTTTCCACTCCTATACTTAGCCCATTTTCTACCAGTAACTATTTGCTTCCTTATTTACTTCTAGCTCCCAAGAGAGGAAAACTTACTGCTGCATTTGAAAGCTGTATTTTTTTATACCTATACACATATATATACACACACACATATATATTTATATATATGCATATCAACAAAGCTTATATATATATGTCTGTTGTATTTTATTTATAAATTTCATATTTTTATATTTATTTATACAAAACATATGAACAAAATGCAACATCCTTCCCAACTTTGTTAGGCCATAGAGAGTTAGCGCACTGTATGAAGTCTTTATGCATATGAACAAGCTGATAACTGCTGAGGTAGGCAAAGCTTTTATCATCTCTTTACACAAGCTATGGAAATTATCAGTGTATCAGGAAGTTGCTTTCTTCAGAAATATCAACTATGATGCCTCAGTACAAAATTCTCTATAACTATTCTTTTTTCTTTCCCTTTGCAGAAAAAATTACTGAATAAAAGCAATCCATGGCAGTATATTTAGGACCAGGTGCTTCTGTTTGTTCAGCAGTACAACAAAAGGTTAACAGACTGAGAATCACATATGAGTAAAGTATTTAGGTATTATGCTACCCGAATGACTCAGCTATCTCATCTCACCAATTATAAATTGGACATCAGGTCTCTCCATAATAAGTAGCTAATGGTGAAGAGAGAAAATAAGGGTAAACTCAGTGAGGAAGATCCAAGTGTCCTTACAACATTATGGAGCCTTGTTCTGTCCTGCCTAGACTGGCAAGTAAAAGATCAACATTCAGGAAAAAAGAAAAAAATCAAGCCCATAATTATTGCTTATTTTTGTGACTTACAGTCYATCTAATAAGTCTGTAAGGTACTTAGCAGACTTCTGAAGTCTTTCAAAATAATAACACTTAATAACATTTCAAAGGAGAGCAGAGCAAGAGTATTTCACTCTAAAGACTGTGTATTCCTCCACCAGTACCTTGCCAGCAAAGAGTAGGAAAAGGTATCCTAAGTCTGTGGCTGTGCTGACTCCCAGTTGTATGTATATTAAATGAACCTTGCAAATGCAATTCTGTGGATAATTCCAGATTTGAGAATATTGATTCAGTAGTGACTTTTGCATGAGCCATTCACAAACAGGAGTCCAGGGAGACACTGGAGAATTTAGAGCCAAACTCCCTCTTCCTTCCACATTTGCCACATCCAGATTTCCATGTTTTCCACATCCCTCTTCCTTTCACATTTCATTTCAATATTTCTGATTTACACCTTTGTAAAGGGCCCTGTTGGGCTCTTTGTCTACTCTCTGCAGGTCACAGGGGAATCTTTGGGTGTTGTCACTGCTGTTTGGGGAACTCTGAGAGGAATAGTAGAGCTGGCATGATCTTGGGTGCCTAGGTGCAAAAACTAGCATGAGAAGCTCTTAAAGCTGAACATATCTTTAGAGGAAATGTGGAAAAACTCCCATGCTAGAGACATTTCAAAATTGCCTCATATCTGCCCAGTGTAGTGCTTGCCTACACAGACCCTGAAAAGCACTAGTTGGCACCAGTTAGTACTAATTAGGACTAAAATAACCAGCTCASACATCACTTTTCCTCTGCCTTGTGTTTCTGTCTGGACTAGCCCTTAGTGACTTTACACACAGTGCCGTGGTAAGCACCTTCTCAGTCTCCCTCAGCCACTTGCGTGTCCTCTGCTCAAGCACCCAAGTTTTGATTTCTGTTCCTTGCTGCACATTCAGCCACAGCCTTTCAGAGTTTTCACYTGGGTTAATCATGGCAGACAGCATAATTGCAATTACTCTGACTTTGCATGAAGTAATACCACTAGTAGAGCACATATTAACATCTAAATTTACTTTAGGCTAGCTTTACCAAGATGCAGCTGCCCAAAGAAACTGCAACAGTGTGAAAATCTGAGCCTTTCCTTGTACCCTGAAAACTTGAGAGCTATCTAGAATAATTTAGAGAACTTTACTTTCTTGCACAAGGCATTAGAAAGAGAAATTTCCAGTGTGCAACTGATAATGTACAGTATAGATTTTTTTTATCTTCTGTGAAGCAAAGGCAACTGTTCTAGTTAATTTTCATATCTATGAACAGACCGAGGAGGCCATCCAAATCTTTTTAGGACAGAGGATATCAATCCAGAAAAAAAAAAATCACAAGATAATGAAATTCTTCCATTGTTTTTTTTTTTTTTCAAAATATATATGTAAGAATTAGTGTCCTTCTACTGCAATGAACCTCAAAATATTCCTCCCTGGAAATAATAAAACATAYTTTGATTAGGAACCTATATAAAATGGTACATATAAGTGCAATTATAGGACCTATATAAAGGAACTTCAATATGCACTAAAATCAGGCAGAAGTATCAGATTTATGTTGGTRAGGAAATATATATCATCAAATAGGTTGACACTGTAATGTCAATTCTATATTATGAGAGGAACTTTTTAGAGAGACAGAGGAAGCTATCAGTGAAAAGTCTGAAAAGGGAAAACAATTAGTAGAGATCTCTGTTCTTTCTAAATGACATATATTGCTGACAGAGGAGCAAAGTATTTTRTATTACACACTGCTATATCAGCTGGGGACAAACGTTTGCATTCTTTCAACAAATTGTTTTCCAATTAACAAAACAGAAAAAAAGAATAAAGATATATACATACATCCTATATAAGGATACATATCTGTATATATGTATGTATTTATGTATGTCTTGCAGACTAAMTTAAACATTTTGAGTATCTTTCTCCTTTGCCTTGGAAAACTACAGAAAACAGAATTCAGCTATAATAAGGCAGAAACATCTCTCAGATTTAGCTGAAGAATGATAKAGTCTGTTTTAGCATTCTTGTCATACATTTCACTCTTGAGTCTGGTTGGGAATGTGTCTCCTTATTAGGACCATCATCATTTGTATTTTAAAACTGAAGTAGTTTAGTTTTAGAATCTAAGTTACTGAGACATCCAGAGCTAAGCTCCATTAAACTCTTTGACCTAAACCCTATGAAGAGCCATTAGTTCAGCAGTTAGGAAGAACATTATTGTGCCRGCACACAGTGTGAGTACAAATCCTCTTCCCCTTCTGTCTGCTGCCTCCCTCTCCTTAAAGTATTATGCTTTATATAGAAAAGCAGAGAACTATGTGAGGCCCTAATGGATTATCAAATGAAATATGATTACTAGTGGTTTTGTATTATAGTTAATGTTTCATCAGTTGCAGTAAGATCAGAACAGAAAGGTTGGCTTTACTCTTTTTTTTTTTTTTTTGACTTCTGCTCAGTTCTGCAGTAATCCATTATTAAATTATTTACCTTCTTACTTTTCAATGTCAAGCTGCTTTTGTCTAACTTCTCTTGTCTTTTGCAACCCCCCATTTTCCTTATAGAAACTGACATTTTTTATGAAAACAGGAGGATGGAAATGGGAGTGAATGAAATGTTTCATGTGAAAGAGATTGCTGTCTTTCTGATAGTGGGTTACATAGATGAGAATGACCTTGGTGTCATGAATCTTTAGCTCAGAGTAGGCAACAGTGCTTTAGTYCCTGCATCAGTTATTGATGAAGACTTCTGCCACTGCCTCCAGTCTGTGGACAAGCAGCATCAAGAAAGTTGATTTTAACTTCTTCTTTTTTCACTTTTTTTCCCACAAACTCTTGCCACATTTTGCAAAAGAGGTTTTAGATTTATTCCAAAGGTAAATTGAACACCACAGTATATTGTGTAGGCTGGTTGCCTAAAGACCTAGCTTTCATGTTCACCTTTTGCAAGTGACACTATTTCTTCTCTCAGTGGTAGTCAGTTCAGTCCTTTTGAACTTGCAGGGGAAAACATCAGATATTACCATGAGGAAAAGATCAATGGATATGACCTGATGATCCCTAAAGTAAACATTTCTACATTCACCTTCTACACTCTGAAAACAGAACAATTCTCCAGCTATTCTAGTGAAAAGAGGAAATATCTGTGCTCATGTAATCTGCCATTCAAACAGATGAACTCTTAGGAAATTGTCAATAAAATCATGTATACCTTCTTCATTCTGCAATCATACAATTATTACATTAGAGCTGCACCAGAATCTGTTCCTGGTAGCAAAGTTGACATCTCTCAGAGTGGTTTGCTTCTGTGGCTCTCAGATGAGTTTTGAGCTCAATTTTAATATTACCCTTCTCCAACACCAACAGCAGCAAATGCCTCTTATTCTGGGAAGCAGGGAGGACACAGCAGAGCTCAGGAAAAGCAATCTGCACCCTGCCCAGGAACTCCTTGGTTTTAATCAGATCCAGAGGAACTTTGTTCATTTGTGCTTGGCAGTTTCTTATAAACTTATTTTTTTAAGTCAGCAGTTGTGCTTCTCTATAAAATGCAGAATTTCAGAATTTGAGACTTATCACCTGCAAGCTCAATAATAGCCTGCCCTTTGAAATATCACCTTGTTCTGGATACTAAAATTTAATACTTTACTTCAATCAGAAGGGACATAAGCCTATGATGTTGTCAAGACCCATGATATAACAGATGCAGAAAGGCTGACAACAGAACAGCATTCTGTTTTTAAAATCAAGGAAAGCACTTTTTCCTTTAAAAAGAACTAAGACAACAGAGTTTTTTTTTTCCCTGTCTTTTCACAGTTTACAAAGTATGCTCAAATATTGTTCGACTAATTGCATAACTTTTTAAATACATACATTTATTTGATGTGGAAGACTGTCTGAAGAAACACTTTCCATTCCATTATCCTAAAAAATCTTATCTTCATTGAAAGTACTTCATTATTTTTAAGAGAATCTAGTGGGTCAACATGGACCCATCGTGTAGTTTGGTAGACTTGTTTTAACAAATCTTTATATGAAGCAATTGTACAGTGTGAGGCTCTTTCAGCTTCATCCAGAGAAAAAGGATTTCCTTTTCCCCAGTGACTGACTTGGTTATCCAAGGTTGAACACATTTCTGCATTATTTTTATGAGCACTGTTCTTAATCCATTCAGTTAGCAATGTTCCACTCCAGTGCTGGTGACAATACAGTTGCTTTAGCAAACAATGAGGTCACAGACATTTGATACTGACCTCAGCAAAATAATCAGTTAATCAATTGAAAGGAGAAAAAACAGTTCTATACTCATCACCATTGCATTTAACTGCCCTATAAAAAATGAGAATCATATCAATTAGGTTTGTCTAGTCTCTCCTTTCCCTCATCCCAAAGACCAAATTTCCCTCATCTCCTTCAAGTGTACTGTCCTCATGGGCTAAGCCCTTGGTGTTCACTCTGAGGGAGTTATCCCTTATCACCCCGTACCAGATGGAAGAGGACATCAACAGAGGAGGTATGTTGTAAAAAAAAGAAAAGATGCGACTTTATTTGCCAAATAGAAGTATCCAACCTTAATCACAACCAATGCATAATTTCAGGTCCTTTGCCACATGCCCACAGGGGTGCCCACCAGTTCTTTGGCAAGCTGGGAGCTGCCCAGGGAAAGCATGAAGAAGATCTCATTTTAGAGTCATCTTAAGTTTCTAAGTAGGATYCCTTCTGCAGCTCCAAATCTGCAGCTTATGGCTGTGTGCTGCAATTATTAACAAAAAAAAAAAGTCAGACCAAAGGAAAGAAAAAAAAAAAAAGGCAACAAAACAGGAGTGAGGGCAATAAAGCTTGCCTGGCCTGGGTCCTTTTCTAGTAAAATCTTTCCTGACCGTGGCAAAACAGTTGACCATCTAACCTGTAGACTAGTCAAGTGCTCCTGCTCTGCACACGCACAGCTTCCAGTTTTCAGCAAGCTCCCATTTATACTGGATTATACAGCCAGATAAGAAAAGTAAAAAGCAGGTCAAGCAACTTGCCTGCGGTCACACAGCAAGTGAGTGGCTTAACTTCTATCTGATGGTGATTAAACAGCCATTAAAAATCCAGGAAATTCAGAGGGCTTAAAAATAACATAAATGCTTGAAAGTAAAAAAAAAAAAAAAAAAAAAAAAAAAAAAAAAAAAAAAAAAAAAAAAAAAAAAAAAAAAAAAAAAAAAGACTGCTAAGAAACCCAAATAATCTTGCTCTGTCCCTGGAGCAATAATCATTTTCAGATTCAGTCCTTTGTTCTTTCATGCCTAAGTTGCAGGTGGCATTATTTTTGGATCAAGGTCTTTTTCCTAGGTCTTTCAGAAGTCTTCAGTGTCTGGCTGTGTAAGCCTGAAATCTGAAAAAAACAGTATAGTTGAACGAGCTGCAGGTGAAGTATTGCAAATGTGGATATTGGATTTTTGATTGCTTTAATACCTACTGTCTTTGTTACTGTATGCAATGCTTCATCAACAMGCTCACCTTTGCTGTTTTCTTTTAAGTGCTATAATTTAATGATCTGGTTTTAGGGGTTAGGAAGTTTGTGTACGTAAGTACACTAACTCTGTGTTTAATGACACTTGTATAAATGGTAGCACCTGGAGTCTTCGGCTCAGTTTCAGCAAGGTACTTAAGCACATGCCTGGCTTAAAGCAAGTAAGCAGTCCCATTGAAGTTAATTAGACTTCCCTTGTACTTAAAGTTAGGCTTGTGCTTAAGTACCTTGCTGCATTAAGACCTTAATGAAGATTCGGRTATAACTGCCTTTGTTGCAGTAGGTGTAATGCGAGTCATTCAGTGTATTCAGTGCAGAGCTAGGAATACTGTAAAGAAAAGCATAGTGAGTGCAAGCAGAGTAAGGTTTAGGATATAGCTTTATATATGCTGTGGTCACTGCTCAGCTGCTTATTTTAGATAATGGTGCCTCCCAGGGGCTTGTTGTCATATTTTTTTTCCTTTTTTTTTTTTTTTTTTTCCTGCAACCCACAAGACTCACAAGTAAAGTGTCTTTGTTGTGTTTCATGGGCTTTAGGTACCAATATTGATAGAAAGATATTGATTTCAAGAAGTTCTCTCCTGGCTGGTTTAAGGATGTGCATGTGGAGTGTTAACATCTCTTCCCTGGGGACTTGGATCTGAGGCCTTCTGAAGTCAATGGGAAGGCTCTCAGCAGCTTTAATGGGCTTTGGATCAGGTCCTGAGGAGGTGAGAGAATTTCTTTGAGATATGTGCTTTGTATCTCAGCCAGACGCCAGCAGCTTACAGCCCCTTGGCACTGGGGAGGGGAGCAGGATAGCGAAGGGGATAGGAGGAGAATGAGGGCAGAGCCTTCAGACTGAGCTGTTGCTKGAATTGCTGCTGCTCACTCCTGTAGCACCTACCCACCGGTTGATCCCTGGAGACTCCTCACTGACCCAGTCCCACACGAACTTGTGAGGTCTGTGTGGAGCACAGTATAAAGTAATATGGCTGGAGCCCATCTGAGCCTGGCAACCCTGTGTGTCCTGTGTTGTAAACGCAGAAYTGCTCACTCCAGCGTTTTGTTACAAAGGAGGAAGGGACAAGAAATTTTACCAGACACAGCAGTAGAAAAAGTGAAGGCAAAGGTGCATGGAGTAGCAGGAATCTTCCCAATTCATGTTCCTAGGGAACACCTGTAACGGTAATTTCCAATAGCATTATAAATAAAAATCCTGGTGCTAATCCTACCATGAATGCTGGTTAGAGACAGAGATCCTGGGCTTTCTATACTCATGCACTCTTATCTGGTGCATGTTGTCAGATGTGTAAGATGGAAGAGTTTCTTTTAAAAAGAATATAGCAAAAATACCCTGACATCAATATAAAAATAAGCTGTAAGAAAATTGTACAACACCCACACAGCTAGTTCTTATTGGCTGCATATGAGTGCAGCTTTCAGACATATTGCTTAAAGGCGAAGTTTTAACAGCCTGGAAGCAAAGCAACACTAATATATGCTTGAACTTGTTTTAAATTCTGTTGATTTGGGGAAGTGCGAGGCTTAAGAATGGCAGGAGAGAATAATATGTACATGTCATAAATGCTGTGATTTGAACAAAGGAAGAGGGGCAGTTTGCAAGCATTAACACATATATAGAACAGCATACATTAGACCCCATCAGACAGAACCTTTAAGATCCTGAATTTATCAAATGACAACATTCATTTTGTACTATGTAGAAGACAACAAGAAAGTCAGCAACTTCCTGTGCTGACATTGCAGTAAAACATGATTTTAATTAGCTCACACAGAGGACACATTGAGGAAAAAGTGACATTTCATTGAGGAATATACTATTAAACACAACCCTCCTTGACCTGCCATTTATCAGGGCACAACCCAAAAGTCACGTGACTGAATGTGTCTTTCTCATTGTCCTTTGAACCCTGGAAATACCTGGTTCACTTGCAGAAAGATACAGGACCTTCATGGTTTCTTGGCATATAGTTGTATCTGYTGCTTTTCTATGCAATGGTGATGCATCTCTGACAGAAATTGGGAGACACGAGTCTTTATAGCAGGGTCCAATTTCAACACCGAGATAGCTGCACGATGGACAGGTTAATGATTGAAGTTACTAACTGAGAGGACATGGAGAAAAGATGGAGTGAAAAAAAGGATCTTATTTCAGAAGACACCAGATTGTACTCAAAAAAAAGTGAACCACACACAGAAGTGAAAAATAAAAATAAACACAGAGCAACTAATTTAGGATTAGTGTCATGCCAAAAACATGTTAGACTTTGGCTAAATGCAAGGCTGAAATATCTCAGCGTTTWTTATTAAATGCACTAAATGAAAAAGGTGCACCAGATTAATTTACCTGTTCAGACATCAGAGATAAAAGAAAATGTGAATACACACTTTTWCCTCCTCTTGGGGGTATGCATTTGGCATATGTTAGACCCAGGTGTCAGATATACCTAGATTGCTCTGTTCTCTGTATTTTGTTTGTCTCATTAATGTCCCCGGAAGGATATTTCTGAGATTAAAGCTCTGGGCTCAAACTCAGGGGCTTATTGTCCTGTCTCTGATTCTGCCAATTTCTCCCTCTAAATCTGAGCAAGTTGGTGAGTCTCGGCCCTCTATCTACAAAATGGGGATAATAACACTTTCTACCTCAAAGAAGGGTTGCGAGGGTAAGTCTGTTAATACCTCTAAGATGCTTAGATATGAGGTTGACGAGTGCCATGGCAAATCCTATAAATAAATAAAATAAACTGTGAGAGCCTGAGGCGCTGGAAGCTGCTGCCAAGGCTGTGCATTTCCACACTCCCCTTGCTGCGGGAGACGTGGCTCCAAGCCAGCACACAGCCGGAGAGCCGCTCCGGCATTGCTGGAGCGTGTGTGCTGTTTGTTTATTTGGCTTTTACAAAAGGGTGCCCACCACGTAACTGAAGCAACTGCAGTCTGCTTGAAAGGGCCCGGCGCCGTAGCATTATTCTGAGAGGGGAAAGGGGCTGTGGAGGATCTGCTGTGCCTCATTTTGGTCCCAGTCGCTGTTTTTATTTTCATAATGCTCTTTCATTTGCTGTGGGTTGGCTCGTTTGCCTTCCTTTAGTTTGAGGGCTGGGTTTGTTCGCTGCTTACAGGGCTTCTCCTCATGTCCAAGAGGTTGACCACTCCCCTTTGCTTTGGCAGAGCTTGGGAGGAGAGGCCTGGCACAGAGGCAGCAGAGACCCGGAGAAGGGGGATTCCCACCAAAGAGATGGCATTTGCGGTACCATAYAGTAAGCGAGCCACCTAATTCCCCCGTTGCTTGGCAGCGTTACCCTCCTCAATGGGCCTTGCTAATTGCTGAATGGGCACCACACACCTCCGGCTCTAAGCAGCCAAGAGACTGTGAATGTTCACGGTGTCTGGCTTTATTGGTGGCAGGCTTCCCAACTCACAACATCCGAGTGGCTGCGCCGAGCTGACACCCCGCGGTAATGGGAAAGTTGCATTGCTAATACGGTTCTGGGGAGGATTAATTTTTCAGGACTAGTTGAAGCAGTTCCTGGCACCAGCTGGCAAGTCAAAGCCCTGGTAAGAAGTGAGAGAGGGGAGGTGAGCTGCAGCGAGGGCATCCGCACGGAATCCCTGCGGAGAGTGCAGAGGAAGAGGTGTAAGATCCGAGGCCATATGCTAGCTAAGGAAAGGCTGGTGGTTTGGAGGCAAGTCTATGCCCAGACGAACACGTGCATGTGTGTTTGCAGCATCTGCGAGTTTCAGTACAAAATACTGCATGACCAATATTAATTATGAAGCAGAAAAAGAAGAAACAAATCTGCTAAGACAGGGTTCTGTTGTATACTGAACAGCAGGGCCAATGCCTTGTCCTAGGGCAAGAGACTATTGCAGGATCCATGCAGTGATTCAGTCTGGATTTAGCCTAGATGAAGGAAAATGGACAAACAGGGAAGGAGAAGAACAATATCCAGAAGAAAGAATTTTTTTTTTCAGTAAATGTACTTAAAAGTAGGTGATCTTTCTTGGTAGCACTCTTGAGAGGTAGAAGAGTAAAGCTATTTGCCTGTGAAGATGAAGATCTGCCATGAAGATGAAACTCCCAGAAAGACCGAAAGCAAGCATGAGCTGGGTGCTGCAGAAAATAAATCATCCATGGCTAAGATGCTACTTCTGTGCAGAGGCACAGCAGCAGCTGGGGAGCGACGGGCATCTCCCCTGTCAKCTTCCCTCTGCAGCGCATCCTCCTGCCTCACTGCTGCTTCCCCTTGTCCCAGGATGAGAGCCAGGAAGGACTTGTAGGTCTTATYCTTCTCCTCCAGTCTCTGAAATCCCAGAGGAGGAACAATTGCTTGTTACAGCATCCAGCTCCGGGCTCTTCCTTCCTCTTGAAAAAAAAAAAAATGGGGGAGGAAAACAGGACACTTTTAAAGACAGAGGAGACAAGAAGGAGCTGGGAAGGAGAAGGGAAAGATATGGATTGTGATGAAAGAGAGACAGAAAAGAAGGAAGATTGAGTGCGGTGCAAGTGAATGTACAGAGAAGAGCAAGAAAGCAGGGTAGAAGGATATGTAATATATCATGGAAAAGGGAAGAAAAATAAAATTGTATGAAAAGGACTGGGAAAATGAAATATGCAGTAGAGAAAGAAAATGGGTTGCAAGATGACTTTAACTCCTTTCAGCCTTACTTGTTTACCATTTATACAGTCTCTGCATCAGTGTCTTGTTTCTCTTCTTTGATACTCAAATAATCTTGCAGCCCGTTTTCTTCCTTAAGTCAAGGTCAGTTAAATATTTGTTAAACTCCTTCAAGAAAGATCTGTTTTACCACATTGTCTTCTTTCATCCCAAGCCAAGTTCCTGTATGGCAACACTGTTCCTGCCTATAAAAAGTTTCTTCTAATGTTTAAGCAGAATCTTGTAATTTGAGTCCATGATTGTGAAAAAAAAAATGAGGAATAGGTTATTTCCTTCTTCTCTACAAATTGTACCACGCTTTCATTTTTATCTTTCTTGAATGAACTAAGTGCATTCCATTTTTTTGAAGGTCTCCCAAGACCTTTGATCATTCTTGTTGTGAAAATGGTCCATGACACATATGCCATGACAAGTGTGTTACTTGGAGTTAGATCCTCCTAAAGACTAGACAATATCGAGTAAAGCAACAGGATTGCTTTGTTTTAAATCCTGTGTATATTACCGCTTGTGTATCTAGCCCAGAATTGGCTTTTCCTTTTTGTAAAAAAAAAAAAAAAAAGACATTCCTCACCCATGTCCAGCCTACAGAAAGAGTGAGTCACTATAGCTACAATTTCTCCTCGGAAAAAACCCTGCCTGTCCAGTTGCCTTCCCATCCTGTATTTATTGATCACTTCTCTTTACATAGTGCCTTGCCCTTGTCCTTCTTGAATTTCGTCCTCCCTCCCCCTTTTCTTTTCCAGACAGTTTTGCAAATCTGTCAAGGTCATTTTGAATTCTAAGCCTTTCTTGCAATGTACTTGTAGATCCTTCTAGCTTCCTATCACTTGCAAGGTCGGGAAAAATACCTCTCTATTCCATCAATGTGTGCATGTGTGAGTATGTGTGTGTGTGTGTGTGTGCATGTACCTGCATGAGAGAAGAAAATGAAAAGAGTGTATCCTTTGTACATCTGATATTTATTTATGTGGCAGAGATAGGATGGTATGACAGATGTTATCTAAAAGAGAATAGTGTTTTGCACTGTTTCCTTCACTCACTAAAATAGATCATATTTTAGGAAAACATCATAGATGTTATTGATTAATACCGTTAATCTTACAACCTGTTACCCTACTTTAGATTACCTGAGTAAGGTGAAACTGGGTTAATTAGGTTGATATAAATGTATGTATGTGTGTTTGTATGCACATGTATATGTTTATATATGTGTGCTTGGGTCTGTGCATATGCTTATATATTTCKTATTGAAATTGTTCACAATGTAAATAATTAAAAAGTAAGATAGTTAAACACACTAATAAAATAAAAAGAACTGTTTGGATGGACTCCCAGCTTTCAGTGGAAAATTTTCATTATTTGTGACACATCAATAGGGCACCATCTTTGAAAGTTATATTGTGTCTTTTATTCTGCACAGAGCTGAGACCTGAAAATGGATGTACTGAGGCCTATTTCCGTTCCTTTGAGCATGGGCTTTTTCATTTACTTCTCAGCATAACAGTTGGACTGCACAGAAGCACTGGAGCTTAACAAAAAAGACTCTCATTTCAGACAAAAACTGTAATTATCACAGGGGAACAAATTAAACAGAAAACCCCACTGGAATGAGATTTCCACATATTTAGAGTGTGTTAATACCAATAATGTGGCACATACTAACAATAGAATCTTTTTGTAGCTTTTGTAGTATCAGATATGAATGAAAATATGTATGATTACACTGCCTCAAAAGAAACAAGATGCTCAAACTCTTTTGTGGATTATTTCTTAAATGTTTAGAAGGTGGGGAAATTAATTTGAGGACCTTTAGAGTATTTTGTTGATAAGTTTTTCCATTTCTATCATTGTTGATCTTTGAAATCATAATAGTATTGATTTAAGTCATAACAAGAAATTATTTCAAATATTTTATAAATTTGCTATGGTRTAGTATGCATGTTCAAATGTAGTCTTTTACATTTTCTTTCTACCATCTGCCAATCACATATCTCAGATCTGTCATTTAGACTCCAAAAATGTTGTTCTTCATGTCTTCAGAACTGCATTGGGCACCTATTAAGGAGGGAGTCTCAGCATATTCATCTCTAAGTAAAAAGGCTTTTCTAGTAAGATAAATAAATTATTCAACAAGAATATATAACCACAAGCTATTAATAAAGAAAACTACAACAGGAAGAATTTCAGTAGATTTATTCAGATCTTAAATGCAATAATTACTGTCTAGATTCACAGCATTATCTCAGTTTCATGTAATTGTGTATAAACTGTGATAAAATTGAGTTTTGCTTCAAAGTTCAATGACCCTTCTCCGAATTATGTGTGCTCTTTTTTGTCTCCTTTACTGTGGATTTGAAGTATTGGCATGTATGAAGCCTGCCTTTGTGTGTGCACCTTTGTTTGTGTATATAAATCTCTTTGGTGTGCACAAAAATAGATGAATAGTTCAGTGTCTTCATTTTTTTTTTTTTCCAGATGTGCTTAGTCTCTGAAACAATAACTATAATCTGAGCTAATTCCACTAACATAAAAATAATCTGGATAAATTCAATGTTTTCCTTCTTGTCCTTCCTTTGAAGGAGGTCTTACTGGAACTATCTGTAATGTTTTCACTGAAAAAAATGAATTTGAATGCCCTGTACACAACAACCATTTTTATGGTGAAAGTATCCAGTCTGAGTCTGTGCAGACATTATCTATGCTATTTTCTTTCTCAAGGACTTATCTCCATAACATTATTGACACATTCAAATCAATACATTTAAAGATTTATTTTTTTATATATATCAAATGCAGGAGTGGTTTGTATGTTTACTTTGATAATATACACTTGTCTCTTTAAGGTGACAGCAGATGGTCCAATAACAAGTGGCAGAACTAAGTGTTGAAAATATAGCAGCCCATCTCAAGCTCCTTTAACCGTAAAATCTATGAATTTATGCTCAACTGAACAATAAGAAATAGTCATGAAATGTCCAAGGGTGAATCAGGGTGGTTGGCAGTGTACCTATTTCCTCTATACAATGGGAAACCCCTCTGTGCACTGTTTAAATGCACAGACAATATTTAGTAGCTTAATCAATTAACCATTCCTATCATTTTCCTACTTCACATACCAAGGTGTGCTGCTGAGAATTGCCTTACTACTTTGCTTTAGCATGTTGTTATGTAGTGTTTGTTGATGCATATTTTGTAGCTCTCCAAGGTTAGTTTAATACTGCAATTCCAGCATGAATARTTTGGGGATTAAATCCTTAGAGAATGTAAATCAGCGGAACTCCACTAAAATCCACATGGCATCACACATTGCCTCACAGCATCATCAGGTCCATTACTTATAAATAATTTCAGGTCATGGGTGATTTCTTGTACAGGATTTTCTTCTTGGCATCTGTATCTGTCTCTCTCTCACGCTCTGTACCTCCCATTGTAGTTTATACTTTCTGCTCCATCTGTTCTGCAGCATAGACCCAAACAGAGCACTAATGATCTGCTATTTTAATCTGGAGAAAGAGTGATAAGAGGAAAAAATGTCCTAAATTTCAGCTGTTCTAAACTGTTCTGTGACAGCTTGTCCATGAGTTTTTCTCTATTTCCTTGATGGCCTCATCCTCAAAGGCCTTCTAGTGTTGTAGCCATGATGATCAAATCTAAGCTATTCCTCAGATGGACAGCAAAAATCCATTCCCTGAGGTCCAAACTCCAGGAGATCTGTTGATGCCATCTTTATGGTTGCGAGAGGATGGATGAATTGCCAAAGACTGACTGCATACACACACCAGTGAAGTGTGTCTTTTGTAGGCAGTAAGTCAACYAATGGTATCATTTCTGAGGGAGCTCTGTGCAAGTGTGCATGCCATTTAATGTAAGTAAAGCAGAGAGTGGATCAGCATCCAGAGAAAGATGCCATCAGAGAAAAGGGAATACTTCATCATCCTTTTTTGTCAAGTCGTTATGGGTCTGGCTATGATGTAGCATGGCCATTTTCTGCATGAAGTTAATTTAAATGGCCCAGGAAGGATTACTCCCCTGCAAGAAATAATTCCTGCTCATCCTCCAAGCTGCTAGGGTAAGAGGGGAAAAGAGCAGATGCAAAGGAATGAAACTGGGGCTGATATATCTATTTGTGCTCTGTGCCAGCCTTTAAACTGTGACTGCCAAGTAGTTACATGGCAAAGACCACTGCAGTTATTTTAAAGGTAGATAGTCTAAGAAAAAAAAAAAAAATTTTGAGCCCTAAACAAGATAACAAAATTTACAGGTGCTAGGGAATGCTGGGATTCCATTCTCTGCTTTCTGGAAATAGGAGATGGAAATAGAGAAATGAAATATGTATAATGTATTTTATATGCAAAACTTAGTACAATATGAAAACAAAAATCATTCTTAGTTTTGCAATGTATATATATATATAGCATAAAATTAAAGAAATTACCCATGAGAAAAACACAGCGATTACACAATAAAACATTTTGAGCAACAGAGATATAGCCTGGGCCGTTCTCCAATGAAGAATTTTAAATTAAATAATGCAATTATTTTGACAACTGTAATTCCACTAAAATTAAAATTCTCGATGTTACATTTCATCATTAACTCCTGGTCACAACACTCATATATGCCTCTCTCTAAATTTGTCAATTAAATGTTGCAGAGAGATTCAGAAATAGCCTTACTTCATGTAGTTACAATTTATACTATAGCTTGCTTATTTGCCAGCATATGACAGAATCCCTTTTCAGTCTTCCGCTGTGATTTAGCCTTGCATTTAGCGCTGTGCTGGGTAGGAGAGTTATCGATCCTGTTCTTTGGATGCTGGGCTGGCAAAACCCCTGCTGGAAAAGCTTCCAAATTTGTTTGAGCTCTTCCAGGGGAGCATTGGGTATTATGCCCATGCTATTGCTATGTCTCTTCTCCAAATTGACTTTCTCCTCTTCCTTTCCAGGACTGTGGTTGCTTCCGACACTTATCATTAATGGAACTTTTAAAACACCCAAAGAGGGAAGACTAACTATTCCAGACCAAAAGCCTCCTGTGCTAACAGTCTGGAAGGAAATCAGGTAATTAGGTGAGGAGAAAGGGATGCAAACCATCTTTTCACCTATTTAGTTAATCTGCAGAACAGAAACTTGTAGAACTGCCTGACTTTCATAGTCTAATGGTAGGTACCAAGAACTAATAAAATGCATTTCCTGTSTTCTTACAGCAGTTTAAGAGGCGTTTTAGGCACATCAGAGTTAGTATGCCTGGGATAATTTAAGCATTTGACAAGCTCTAGATTCCTAACCAATACACATCCTTACCCACATAGGAAATCCGGAGGACAGTTACTTGTGATTTGGGCTGAATTCTGATGCTCTCTGCAGGTTCCATTTACCAAGAAATTGGCTGTACTATATCATACATTTACTCTTATACTCAACGATGTGTCAATTTTTTTTGATGTTTCAGATTTTTGGCATCTATCCTTGGACTCTGTTTTCATCTACTATTCATACAGTTTTCCCTCTACATTTTAGCTACTCCCAGGATTAAGTCCTCTGCCACAGCATTAATTGCTATATTGGAGCTTCAACTTCTCTCAAGTGTCCATTTTGCATGAGAGCACTGAATTCTCCTCAGCATCTGTAGCATGGGCTCAGTCTTAATCTGGACCACTGGGAAGCAGTTATGTGACTCCTGACCATATCAGTTATGTGCTCACACAGAGTTTCACTTCAGGAACCACCTAACATTGCAGTTGAACAACCACAGCATCTTCAGAGCCAAACATTATGTTTTTTTCAAGCAGCCAATTATCTTTTTCCAGGAAAAGGCTGTGTGAACAGGACAAGATGGGTGTGTTTTACAGATACTGCTCACAGCCCAAGGCCTCTCTGAAGGATGGTCCTGAAGTGAAGCCTAAACTTAGGCTTTCCTGAATCAAGAGCTCCACTATTCCCCTTAATATGGGTGAACACATGATATGCTTAAATATTTCTCTCAGGTGGGCATGAGCCCTTTCTTTCCCCAATAAATAAGGTTATTATTGTCTCCTGCCCATCTGTGTGCCTTTCCATTTAATCTGCTTTGTTGTTTGCTTGAATCTCAGATATTGTTCATGCAGTCTTTTATTATTATTATTTCCTATCACTTTATTGCATAATTTTTAGAAGTGAATATGAGAGGATACTCACCTGGTATTTGCTTTCAGAATAGGTTATGAGATAATGTAGAGATTCAGGGCATGCCTTCAGTACAAGATAAAGATTTTTTACATCTATCAGCCCAAGAAAATTAATGTAGCCTCTACTTGCCTCTCTCCACCTTGCTATCCCTTATTAAACTTAGGGCAATTACGATCTGAACATTTTTAGTATGACAAACATCAGGGAGCATCTGAGGTTAATGTCAATTAATAGGTTGTGGCAATCATGGAGTAACTGGCAATTTGGCTGAGAAAGTGAAAGAAACTAGGAAGCAGGAAAAAAAAAGGTAAACGGGGATAATGTTATACCATTTAGAAATCAAAGATAAAAGTGCAATAAACACTAATAAAAATAGAAATTGTTGGAAGCTGTGTTCTATACCATCTATCAGCCTGTGTCATTATACTGTATGATGACTGTAACATATAAACTGCAATACATCTACACCCTATACTATGGTCAAGGAGTTCCACTAAATACATGGAGGYTGTCACAGCCTGGAAAGGTGATTTATCGGCAATTTTTCTATAACATTTATGCATTTAATATTGTTTTAATGAGACCTGGAGTAATTATTTTGGAATTCCTGTACATATCTGCACAGGATTGTATATTTTAGAAGAGCTCATCTAAACACAGCTAAGCCTTTATATACATAATTTGCTATAGTTCCTTTGACTCCATGGGTACTGTGACAGTTTACACCAACTTAAGCTGAAACCCAAGAGATTTTATATCCTTTGAGTACCATATATCTTGTAAAAATATTTATAAAGAAGATGATAGTTTTCTCCTTATATAGCACATTTTAAAGGAGAAAGTAGAGAGGAAAACAGGCTCTCTGTTTTCCTAAGACCTTTTTCCATTTCAATCAGGGATATAATCATAAAGTATTATGTAGAGCATTTCTGCCAAATATTGAAATAATTTTTAATAAAAATATAATACATATGCATGGATGTGCTGCATTCATTTGTATATGTGATATATACGAAGAAGATGCACACTGGATGTGATTTTTCAATTAGGCATGCATACAAGCTCAACAAAAATGAGTGCAGCTATATGTCATATTTATGTAGATTCACCATTATTTCACATATAATGTAGGATCATGAGCTGTGTGCAAAATCTTAATAAGTTACAGAAATAAAAAATGATTTTATGAAAAACAATGTTATCATTTGTGTCAGGTTCACTGTATACCTATAAATCAGGTGCATAATTGAGCATATTATATATGCTAGTCATAAACTTAATTTTAAACAATTCCTATACTTAACTCTTTGGTCATTTACATAYGATTCTTATCTGGTCTTGAAGGTCACAGTTCTCATATGATATGTTAAAGTTATCAAAAGTCATTTCTATCTTACTGACACACCCATATTTGGGTACATGAACTATAAGATTATGAAAAAAAGATAAAAAGAAAATCCTCCAAAATACATAATTATGTGCATAAAATAAATGTCAACTAACTCCCTTTGAATTTTAACATTTGTGTTTCACTGTTTTTTCTTTCTTTTCTGAAATTCCTCCTTTTCTTTCAGGTGTCGTTGAGGCACTGCTTAACATCCTTTTTTTTCACTGTCACACMAATATTCTCTTATGCACTTTGTGTTTATTTGCTTTTTATCTATTACAGAATGGTTGAGGTCAGAAAGAACCTCTGGAGATCATCTAGTCCAACCCCCCTGCATAAGCAGGGTCACCTAGAGCGCGCTGCATAGGAACATGTGTTCTTGTGCATTATTATTCTGTGTATTGAACTGTAAGTGTTAAAGACTTACAACTTATTTCAGCAGGCATATAAGAAGAGTACGCACGTTTTGTCCATTTTATCAGTGGGATGACCTTRCATGTAGCATTTTCCATGGGTGAAGTCAAAATTAACTAATTTAGTACTTAGAGTCTGTAATATTTAAGAAAGATCTGGATCTTCTATCTCTGATCACCTGAAATGTTGGTGAACTTCAAGTCAGTTCACAAGTATTCTTAAATGGATTCTGGGAATCACATTGTACTTAAATGCAATTTAGTAAAACAGCCTGCACCTACCCATATTTTGAAACATGATTTTTCTAAGGAGTGTAGTGCATGCCATAAAACCACCCAGAACACAGTTTCTGTGTGTTCACAGTTTGAATCTTTATGGAATTTATCAATTATTTTTGTCTGAAAGTGTTATTCTAAAAGAGCAAAATAGAAGTGAATGCATAAATCGTGAGGGAACAATGAAACTTCATTTCATCTTACCCAAGAGGTAGCATTTATTAACGGCCACTTAACAGTGGCAAGCAGGGACATAGTATGCGGATTATTTAAAATTATTACATATCTTCTTACTGAGAATATAAGTAATTACATTAGTACAGTTGACTACAAAAACAAGCAATAAATCCACATTAGTTTGTTGAATCTGTGTTAGCGGACATCCTTGGTGTGTAATTCAGATTAATATTTATAGCCCTGCATGAATTTCTTGTACTTGGCTCTGTAAATTTAGCTTGGAGGACACCAACAACTGTGCTCAGTTTTGTGATGCTGTGAAAAAAGTCCATGCTGATTGAAGTTCAAAATTATTTTCAAATATAAGTGTATATTTGTGTTTCTGTCTTTCCAAAGCAGCTGAGCTAAAAAAAGCTCTGCAAATTTTTTAAAAGCCTCTCAGCTTCAAAACATAGTGTTTCTATATACAAATGTGAGAGATGAAATTCAGCAAATGTGTACAGATTATTTTCAAAGAAAAAAAAATCACAAACTTCCATCTGAAAACCCATCTATGACATGGGTTAGTCTGTTAGAATAACTCCTGATCTTTTAATTACGGTTCTCTTTGCATTATTACTTTTCGCTCTTTTTTTTAAATGCTATTTGCAAGATCCTGCTTTCTCCTAAGATCAGTGTTTTGAGTTAGCAAGAGAAGTCTACTTTTTTCATTTGTGGTTATTCAGGAATTATAAATTCTTTCTGACCTAATCCTGTTGACAATATGTTATGCTAGAAGGTGCACTGGCTTGTCTGCAGAGGCATCAGTGCYGGGCCCACAAGACAACAGCTCTAATACAAGCAATACCATCGAAAAACCATATTAAACAGAAATCTCGTATCAAGGAAGACAGACACTTGAAGCCACCAGCATATTATCCTCCACACTTCTAGAATAGTTGCATTACAATTCTTATTGTGGATAACTAGAGCTCAAGAGAGAGGGTATATTCTTAGAAATAAGCAATGTTTATTAGTCTAAGAAAATGTGTACACTACTAAATATTCAGAATCATATACAAAAGTACAAGTTAGTGAATTTCYGTCCATTGACATAAAAGGTGTGACTTAGATTGAGAGTAGGTGCCATATTTGATGAAGGCACTTAACGTAAGAACAGCTCCACAAACCTTTTCAAACTGTCTCTCCTCCACAAAGGGGAATACACTTTTCTAAAAGTAACGGCCTATTTAATCAATGAAAAGATGTAGGTAAGTCTCAGCAACAGTGAAAAAAAAATCAGGGTGTCTACACTGACTGAAACAGAACTCAAYGTAGGTGGTACAGCTTCATTTGCAGAAGAAAAAAGTACTACTGGGAAAATAGTCTTAGAAAAACAAGTACAGCTGTAAACTGGACAAAAAGTTGAAGGATGTTCTATAGAACACACTAGATTGTACTACAAGCAACTCCTGCTGTTGAGTCAGGCCTTTGGAAGCAAAAGTTGGGAGACAATCCAGTTTCCATGACATATAATGATCACATTATCCTGCAAAAAATAAGGAAAATACATACAACTAAAAATATTAAATTAATACTCAGTTATGATTAATTAGAAATAATTTAATGTGAATTTAATACTTTTCAGTTATCTTTATTTTAATACTTTTCAATGGTCAGTGCTGATATCTTTTCCTCATTAGTGCCCCTCATGATAAAAAGCTTGCCTGCTCACAGCTTTATCAATAGTGATTCTTCCTACATCAATGAATATCGCAAAAATCATATAAAGCAGAGAAATTGTTAGAAACCAAATTCCAAGGAATGCTAGTAATTAATTTCCCTATCTTTGAATTAACTGAATGCTCTACTTTCAAGTTTKTAATTTCAGAAGGAAGGTCAAATAACCTGCGATATCCCAAGCTTGTCTACATCATCAGCAACCCAGCAGATGCTGGTCTGTCATTGCACGATGTATTTTAAATTTATTACCTTAGTGCAAATAAACTACTATGTCATGCCTTTGTGAGTTTATTTAATCATACAATCACATAATTTTATTGTGACAAACCTGTACAGCCCATAAAAAAAGAGAAATAAACCCAGAATAGTAKGTCAGTATGGTAAAGCTTTTATTGAAATATGTTCACACAGGATGCAACCTTTGTGAGGTGGAAAAAAGAGGATGTTGTGGCATAACAAAATTTCAAAATTTTACTTCATTCCATGGAGGGATGAGGAGAGCTGTTGACAGTCACATTATGGTCTGGCAAAACATGGTCTGGACTATGTGCTGAAATGATAATATAAATAATAATATATAATATATAATGTCTTAATTGTGGCATCATTTTTGAAGTAAATAGAGATGGTTTCTGGCATTACTGCAGTTATGTGCTGTTTTTGTGTCATTAATCTGAGATGACACAGATAAGAGAAACAGCTTCATTCATGAAATCATAGGTAAATTCTAAGTATGCCTTTTAAGGAAAAAAAGTCTGTATTTCTTCTAAGTGTTTGCAGGTAGCGCATCTGTGTTAGCTCAAATAATGAAAGCTGGAATTGATGACAAGCTGATTCAGTATAGCTCTTGCCAACAATTTTCAGAGATTAGGAGGGTTTTGGAAAGATATCAATGAAGGTTTAGGGATCACTGTCTGAAGTATTCTAAATTAACAGTTAATGGATGTTTTTAATAGCTCTTTTATAGATGAGTGCAGCTGAATGAAAACCAACAACAAGAAAGCTCAGCTTTGCTTAGTATGAGCTTTAACTTTGTTTCACAGCCAGTGACCTGCTTCTGCACTATCTTTCTCACTTTGTTTCCGCATAAGGTAGAAATACATTTATTTTCTAGTTAATAAACATATTTGTACACACTTTAATCGCTTTGAGATTTTTTCTAAAGTGCCTGAGATTACTTCCTTCCTCAAGTGCTGCACATATGTGATGCTGAACTATTCTTTTCCAAGGATTTGTGCAACCATCCTGCTGTTTCTGGCAAAGTTCAGCTCTTAGCGAAATGGTGAGCAGAGATGAGCAGACTCTGAGAAAAATGAATACTCTTTGATTATAGCTGGTATAATCAAGTTGTCTGACCTTCCTGGTGCACAGAAACCTGACTTGCTCTTTCAATATTCAATTTCAGTGTCCCAAAGAGATGAATAAATATAAGTGAGACAGAGTTCATATGAAAGTATACCAGTGGGATAGAAAATAAATCTCGTGAGGTTGTGTTTTGCAGTGGATCTCATAAGCTTCCTGTCCTTATCTCCACTGATGCCTGTTGGCTGTCATATAATAGCTGTTTTGCCATAGAATCAGCATAGGGAAGAATAGGTTCAGATGTGGCATCATTCCCTCTGTCTCCTTCACATATGTTTGAAATTATCTAGCTGTTTTAACTGTCAAAATTTGAGTGAGAATCATCCACTATCTCCTCTAAAGAAGAACATTACTTCCATATTTACATGTGGCCTCTTTCCCTTCTGCGCTACAAAAATATCAAGGGAAGAGAAAGTTCTGCTTTTGAATTTCTCTTTCATAACTTACTTAAACATTTAGTAGCTGAGCATCCTTTCTCCATCCTGAAACTTTTTATTAAAATAAATCTCTAACTATACAAATATTCATATGATAATTATGCACTTCTTAAAACAGACTTGACTTCAAAGAGAAGCCAGTTTAATACCATTCTTGAACTATTAGTCAATTAAAAGCCACCAAAATGACACCAATGCAAAAGCTGTATATGAAGAGAAAAGGTACTGGATGCCTAACTGTAGACAACTGATTCAAACTCCATATTTCCACACACTCTGATAGGAGATTCCTAGCATACAGGTAGACAACATTTACACACTACATTTCACTGTCTGAATCTGCAGTGGAAAATGGAAACCTAATAGAGGGGAATGCAAAGTATGCATTCATGAAATWATTATTATTTTATTGTATTTTATTTTGTGTCATCATAGCACATTCTGCAGTTGTGCGTTCCAAAAACTCGGTAGTATTGATTGATACAGCCTAACAAGAATATAACCTCACTGCTTTTATTTATAAATATTGCTGCAATAAGCAAGGTTTGATGGTTTATAGGTTCTCTTACAAGTTTTCTGGCTTAAGCAGCCTCATATGAATCTGAGTAACTTCAGTAGGGAGGTAGATATCGAATATAAGGAAGTTTTACAAAAGATRCCATTTTTTACTATCAAGCCTAATTGGCCTATTATCTTCCTTTTTTTTTATAAGAAGCCATTATCTTGGTAATGCACTGAGGGCAGTAAGAATCTCATCAATAGATTCTGCAGCACTTTTAAACCRTTCTTTTGTTCAAATAATGAAAGCAAAAAGAAAAAGTAGAACTGGTCCGTACTGAGAAAAAAGGAGGTATATATATATATATATTTTTTTTCTGATGCTACCACAATAAACAAAAATCTAAAACTGTGACTTTAAGGGAAAATGTTCTGAAAAGTTAATTATTTGCCAAAAATATCTCAGTAATTCCATATAGTAGGGACATGACAAACATATTGATGATAGACTCTTTTCCTAACAGAAATAGCATTAGTACATTAGTAGAGTTATGGTTTTCTTCAGATCTAATATTCTTAATATTTACTTTTATATATATATATATATATATATTTACTTTTAGGCTCAAAACCATGATATCTCTTTTAAGACAGAATGCTGACTTACATACTAGAGTTTTCTGGCCCAAAATGCCAGTTAATCTTTGAAAAATGTATATAACTATGACTGGAGAGAGAATAATAAGTAAGTGCAGGTACAGACTGCTCACAGCTAGATAAAGCTAACTCCAGACAGCATTTATACTCTTAACCTGGCATCGAATATTTTAGAAATAACCATTTTTGAGGAGAACAGCAGCGTCAATGTTTTTAATAGATTCAAGATTCCCATCACAACAAGCATTCACTAAATCTCACCTTTCAGAGTGGGGAAGAAAAAGTGCAGCAAAGAATAATTTAAACACATAACTGAGCAAGATATGCATGAATTCCCATCTTAAGCTCCGTGACTGAATGGCATCTTTGGAAGAATGCATGTAGCATCTTAGCAGTTACACTTGCTACCTCTGAAACTAGACTACCTGGCCTCCCTAGAATTTGCACTTTTTATCATATCATTTTTCCATCACTTTCTGCTAGTTCCATTGCTCTCCATTAATGCTTCAGAAGGATTTTTACATTTGTAATGCATATTTTGTTATTATTCTACTGCTATATGCTATTCAACAAGCTATATGCCAAATAAGTTAGATAACTAACCAGTGACATAGAGCTTCTGGAAGCTAGCTGTAACGGACAGGAAAACTTTGATAATTTAAACAACAGGCAGAAAGAAATGACATTCATTCTGATATTTTAAAAAGTAGAGAATTAATGATTTTTAAGCCTACCATAAAAAAAAAAAACCAGCAGCTTCTTCAGCTAATATCTTCTGCCTGCCTTTCTTCAAAGAGAAACAATATGTGGCCAGCATTTTACATCAGGGCCCTTGTAAGGAACTGGCAAGAGGGGGTAGTTTCTTACTAGCACAGACGAGACAAGATGTGCTGRTTTTATAAACAACTATGATAGCAGAGTTCTCTGCTGTGGCCAATCTAAACACCTAGCTTCATGTTCATCCCACTTGAAGCATTTAACTGAGCTGCTTAGACAAAGAGTGGAACTGACCTATATCTTCTTGTAGTCAATAGGAGAGTGCAGAGGGCAATATATAGTCAGGTGAATATAGTCTCCTCAGAGAAGTGACTTTCTCTCCTCAGTGACTTCTGAAAAACCCAGGATAACTGCATTACTCTTTGATGCATCATTTAGAAATATAATATCAGAAGGGCTGAAGCTAGGCATTAATAAATATCTGGCTTGAATCACTTCAACTGAAGAGTGATTGCATYGTGTGTCCTGGTACTGGTGTGTGTCCAGATGACTGGTAGGAAACCATAAAATCTTCGTTTAATCATTTTAGTTAAATATGAAATGAAAAACAAACAAAMAAAAAAMCCCTACTATTTACAAGAAATTGAAATATTTTGACTCAAAGTGGCCTTGTGTTCCTTTTTAGGAGTTGGAGCTCAGTTACCCTTTCTAGGGTTCTCTGTTTTCTTWTTAAGATTGTATGATCAAAATATATTTCTCTATAACAAACTGTGTGTGTTTCTAGTAGGAGAAGGAGATCACAGGAATTCTGTTCATGTTGTAGCATTGGTCTACTTCAAACTCTACTGCCTTTGAAGGTACAGGAACTGCATAATTCACATTGGTAAACAGTCTTACATTTTCAAACTCATGAGATATGCTGATGTAGAATTAAGACATATTGATTCTTGCTTGAATCTTGCTTTGGCAGAGCCTAAAATTTTTTCATTTTCAGATGTTTTTTCTTAAAAAGTAAGGGAAGATTTCAAATGTACTAGGAAGTTTCCATTTAAAAAAAAATGACCCATTGAAAACCAACTTTACTTCATAAGTAACAAGCACTGATGTCCAATGCTGTCCCATTGATGGGTGCATTTTATTCCTATAAATGTCCTTGCATGGAAAACTGCTGGTAGGTCATGCCTATCTGCTTGTGAACTCGTGTGAGGAACTCCGGTGACGGTGCTATCTYCTAGCAAAAGGTCAAGTTTTTCCACATACGAAAACCAAGAGTCCACTGGTGTTTCCACATTAACATCCATAACCCTCAAAACACTGTAAGATTGAGTTCCCTGGTATCTTTGAGAACCTGAACCATGGGTGAGGCAATTTGAAAAACAAAACCTGTGCTGGCATAATGTTCCTGGTGAGGAATCGCAGCCTTGAGGACTAGGTAATAAGTCCTATGGAGAGGACCATTCCCTGCTTAGTGACAGCTTTTCTTATTTCTCTAACTGAACAATCCCAAGGCTTTACACTTCTTTCCTTCTTCAAAGTTAAACTGCTACAGATACTGTTGAATAAGATTTCTACAGGTGTTTTAGAGTGCCACAAGCCAGTGGTAGCCTGAATCACCCCTCATAAGTATAGTGAAGTCAGCAATATATTTGCCAGACAAATAACATTCATGGAAGGTATAAGAAGGGCTTTGGTGACTGCATGACAATGCCTCAGGAAGTATAATTTAGCAAAACCTTGCAGGCATGGTCATTGTTATCACTAGCAGCTGTAAGYATGACATGAGGACATTTGTATTATCTAATTTGTGTCATCAAATTAAAATACTGCAGTGCATAGAACTGCAAAATGATATCTGGAGTCATTAATAGCTGGGCCAGAATGAGGCAAGGTTATCACCTTTTTGTCAAAGTAATAGAGATACTTCTCTTAATGAATGGCCTGAGTCACAGTTGGACAATAAATATAAAAGCATACAGACTGAAAGGATTTTCAGACTAGAGAACAATAATGAGATATGACTGTTTGGTTTCAYGGAGCCAGACAAGTTGAATTATTAGTAAAGATTCTTCTTCTCATAAGAACTGCAATAAGAGTGAAAAAGATTTATCTGTAAGAGTATTATAATTTCTTAGACTCTCTTTCCAGAAATAGGAAAAATATGTGGCACATAGAGTCTGTATTTTCTGACCTTGGCAGATCAAATTGCAAAGGTTTTGCCCTCTAATGTCACCAGTGGTTTGGAGAGAAGAACTTTTGATTAACATTTTTAGAGTTTCTGGGTATATTCCCTTTAAGAACTTCCTCTGTAAAATCTGCATGCTAAATTATTCCACTGCCCCATCAGGTCACCTGTGTTCCATTGAAGAAGAACACTCTTGCTTAAGTTATGCAGAAGAACAAAATCTCAGTTTTTAGCCTTCAGTTGGACTATGGAATATTATAGAATTATAGATAGGAGGAAGAAATTTTCTGTGATGTTCAACTAAGAATAGAAAAAGTAGCACGTTAAATTTAGTGATCAGAGCAGAACAAATACAGTTGTACCTCTACTCTCTGCAAAGTAAACACTTCACAAGTGCAAAACAAATAATCCATTTTTAACTTCTTCAGAGATTGTGGTCCTCTCTTAATAAAGTTTAAAACTGTTTCTGCGTAGTCGTTTCTGTAGTTCATTAGTATTGAGAAATCTCTAAAATCCCAAGACACTTTCTGCAACCTTAAAATACTGTGGTGATGAAGTTTTTCTGCAAGTGCTGTTTTGGAATAGTAAAATATTGTCCAAAACAGTACAGTAGACACTTTCTGTACTGTAACTATAAAGCTGGAAGCTGCAAATATATAAAATTTGGATCCAAACAAGTATATGTATACTTTGAATGTTAATTTATTCTTGAAATATTAAGCTCAATATCATAGCCAACTTCAGTTCAGCTGAAGAGATTATGCCTACCTTAWATATATTTTACTTTTCAGCTTTACTTTTAGCAATGTCACTSCAGTCTTCAAAAAGGGCAAGAGGGAGGAACCAGGGAAGTACAGGTTGATCAGCCTCACCTCCATCCCTGGAAAGGTGATGGAGCAGCTCATGATGGGACAGATTATCTCTAGGCAGGTCAAGGAAAAAAAAGTGATCAGGAGAAGTCCTCATGGATTCACCAACGGGAAATCTCATGATTTCATGAACCTGATAGTCTTGTACAATGGGATATATAAGTTGCATGCAGTTCTGGGCTCCCCAGTATAAGAGGGATGGGGAACTTCTAGAAAGGGTCCAACGTAGAGCGACAAAGATGATTAAGGCACTGGAGCATATCTCATATGAGGAAAGACTGAGTTGGGCCTATTTAGCCTACAGAGGGAAGACTGGAAGGGGATCTGATCAATATGTATAAATACTTGAGGGGAAAATGTAGGAAGAATGGGGGCAAACTCTTCCCAGTGGTGGTCAGCGACAGGAAAAGGGACAATGACTACAAGTTGAAACACAGGCAGTTCCATCTGCATGTAAGGAAGAACTTCTTCAATGTGAGGGTGGCAGAGCCCTGGGACAGGCTACCCAGGGAGGCTGTGGAGTCTCCTTCTCTGAGATCTTCCAAACCTGCCTGGATGAGACCTTGTGCCCCGTGCTCTGGGTGTCCCTGCTGGAGCAGAGAGGTTRAACTGGATGATTTCTAGAGGTCCCTTCCAACCTTAACCATTCTGTGATTCTGTGAACATAAACTAAAACTTTAGTTGCCATTAACAAACTAATCTCAGTGGTCTGATAAATTCTGAGATTTTATTTAGAATGTTAAAAAATCAACCCCTGAAAATTTCTTGAAAAAGAAAAATTAAAATTTGAATTGAAATTAGCATTAAATATTTTATCTTGGTATTTTGTTTTAAATAATGAAGATGAAGAAGAATTTCTTAAGATGGCTGTGATAGCCTATCTAATTCATTTAATACTAAAGCAAACCTCTCAAACAGGTTAAATAATTTTTGTGGAAAGAATACTTGTTTCTCATCTTTGGCCTCAAAAGAAATTCCAATAAGTACTTGAGATGCAGACATCTTTATAGTAGATGTCTGAACTCCTTCACTATTAAAGCAGATAGGCCCCCTTTTCAAAAAAACAGCTAAGCTTCTGAATGTGTGGCTATCTGTATTTCATAGTTGCTTATGCTTTTTTTTTAACTAGAACTCAGGATACTGATTGGACTGTTTGTTGGAATTGTATCAGTCTAAGCAAATACATACAATGAGTACTTATCGGTTRGCTATATATATGATATTTTAGTAATTAATTGAAGAAAATAGCTATATGCTCTTGATGCAGAGCAAGTAAAACCACAAAAATTCAATAGTAAACACAATGTTGTTAAACACTAATTTTTCAGATGTTAATTGACTGAAAAGTCCCTTTTAAGACTCTTGTTTTCAGCCTCATCTTTTTGTAGGTGCTGTTCTACACGCTAATAGCTCTGTTAGCAGTCTTTTAAGCTTGCAGGTGCACACATCTGTATTTAAGTATCTATCTGGTTAAAAATAGTCTGTATTTAATAAATGTCATTTTTATAAGAACTAATAATGTCAGTTCTATTCGGGTTAAGTGATTATTATATGCATAAAACATTCATGAATATAATGACATATAACTTGCTATTGATCAGTTCCTATCTCATTAAAAAAAAAAAAAAAAAAAAAAACTAAGCTAGAAAGCAGCACTTGCATTTCATTACTTACATAGAAGTAACATGCCATTTGGAAGAATCTATACCTAATCATGAAGTTTGGTTAATGGCTTATAAAATTTGCATTCTGGTGGCATCATTGCATGCTGTCACACACATATCTTTTAGCTGTCTATAAAATTTCTGGGAGGAAAAAGAAATGAAACATTTTGTGAAGGGTCAGTTCTTGAATTCTTTTTATGAGAATGCACCACCTAAAATGCAAACCAGATTATAATATCGGTGTTAAAATCATATGGTGTATGTTGTGGGGGCCCATGTTTCCCTTCCCTTCCCTTCCCTTCCCTTCCCYTCCCTTCCCTTCCCTAAAATCTTTTTTTCATAAAGATTTTTAGAATTCACTTGAAAATATACAATACTTCCAACTGAAAGAACTTACAGTGGATTTTGTAGGCAATTTGTCCCTTAGGAAAAGCAAAAAGATCAAGTTCTTCTAAGGAAATTATGAGCTTGCTGGTTAAGGAAGTCTCAAAAGGCTCCATCATATCCATGATTAAATCTGAGGCATCCAGAGAAAAACAGATGTTTGGATGAAAACCCTGAGTAGCAAAATAAGGATTGTAGTTATCTGTGGCCTCATCCAACTGACTAAAATAAGTGAAATAACAACAAACCCATAAACCTGGTCTTCTGAGGCATAAATGGATGTTTGACATTGGCCCACTAAGACTGCCTATCTTGAGGCATTTTTTTCCTGTCTGTGCAAAGAAAAATGTTGGGAAATCAGCCCAGCAACAGAATTACAGAGCGGTTATTGTTATGATATATACATTAAAACTACTACTGACCAAGACAGGAATTCAGGAGTAACAGTGCGAAAGATAGTGTAGTGCTTTGCATGACATAAGAGGTGCTTTCTTTGATGCAGGTTTTGAGAACTGTGGACAACGTTCAGCTTTACTCAGATATTGAATAACCAGCAATGAAGCTTTTTTTTTTTTTTTTTTTTTTTTTTGATAAATGGGGGAATAGTGTGCCTTGCAAAGTTCCCAAATGAACTATTGGTCAAAAAATGAAGTAAAATTTTTAATTATTTTTTTCTGATACTATTTAGTCATGAAATCTTCTGAAAAAACTTCAATAGAAAACTCATAAAACCGTTGGAGCTCTAACATTACTATCTAAAATAATTATCTTTTGAAAATAAATCTTAAAGGTACCATAGACACGTGAGTTTTAATTGCAGCTTGATATTCTCCTTGAAATCTGATGTAAAATGTGTTTATCTTACACAGATCTGCTGTCTGTGCACCCACAAAGCCTGACTTACCTATCCACCTACCGAGTTCTTCACCATCATCCATGACTATGAGGGGCTTCTTGTGACAGCAGCCTGTAGACAAACCCTGGAGTGCCTGAGTTCTTTCTCAATCTGCCCCAAATCATTTCAGTAAGATTAGGTTAAACTACAATGCATTTCCAATGGAATCTTGTATTACATGCATGTGAATACCAAAAGAATTCATCATRATTACAGTTACTGCAAGAAATACCAAAGGAAGTAAGAATGATTTGATACTTATTATAAAGTGTTGCCCATTTTGCAGTAAGTGGCCAATCATTATTAATTCATATGATATTCTTTATAAGATTAATCATGACTGATTCATTTGGCATTATTAATGTAGATGTAACATGGAATTCTATTGCAATTTAGCTATTTGTTTAAATGTATCATTAATTTAAAGAGTTATCAATCGAACATGTCAGCAGTTTTATTCAAAGCATATAAGGCATATTTCGGCATTTAGAAGTGGGGTCATTTTCAATAAAATAAAATGTAAATATTTCTGTATTTGCCATAGAAATTCCATTTCTTTTAAGGATAAAAAAGATAGGATACTACATATAAGCTTCCTTTGTATGGAATTGGAAAAAGAAGGAGGAGATTTATCAGTATAGACTTTCACTATAAATAGATGTGAAAAGTCCTGTTTCAAATGACCTACTCAAATATTTAAAATTGAGTGCATGCTTAAGGACTTTGCTTGGATCAAAGCCTTATTTTGTCTCCATCTGGGAAATAAATTAATTTTTAGTCTGGCCAACTATTTTCGATATTTWAAAAAAAAAAAAGTAGGAAAGATGCCTTTATGACAGCTTGAAGACATTATAGCTCCTGTGGAACTTCTCACAAGTTTGAAAATTTTAGATAGTATCAATGCCAATATGCCATTTGGAAAACTATATTGTGTCTACCAAGACTATTCCCTCAAACTTCAATTAGATAAAATATTAACTTTTTATTTGTTATTCAGTGCTGCTTTGCTCCATCAAGCAGTTATCCAGCTGCTGTGTTTTTTATAGTATTTTTTCTTTTCTGTATAAGTATAGAGGGATGAAATCTAGGGCTAAAGARAAGTCAAGAAATGTCCATAGTGTAATGGTGTAATTTGAATTACCACTGCAAGTCTCACTCTATTGCAAAGGCTGAGATGAGCCCTTCACAGAACCACAGCACAACTCAGTACAGCACAACATCAAGCAGAGGGATAGTTTATTGCACTGTATTCTCCAAGTGCAAATATAGGCAAGCAGCAATCCAGAGCCATAATTCCTCTTGAGAGAGACAGGAAAAGTAAAAAAGTTAAAAGAAGAGAAATAAAAACAAAACAAACAAACAAACAAAAACAATGAAAATGAATCCAAAACTGCTCAGACTACTTTTGAAAAACAGTGAGGAACAGTGAGGAACAGAGTTTGTCTCTTAGCACTAGTCAAATATGCTTATCTTTTTCTTCTACGAGATTTTGTTAAGCATCTTTGATGGTATATAAGACACTAGAAAGCTCAAACATTCTGTAGACTCATAAACTTGTTGTTGGTCATTCTAAAACTGTTCATGGCAGTACCAACAGTCACTAGCCACTTTTTAAGGACATTTAGGTAACTAGGCACTTTTTAAGGACATTTTGTGTTGCTCAGAAAAGCCCAGAGGTCTAGATATATTTCATAAGCATACTAAAACCCCAGTTTTCCTCCAAACATTTTTCCTCCAAGCTTTAGATACTTACCTGGATTATTTTTTCCAAAATTGGAAGTTTCCAGAGAATGGAATGATATTATAGATGAACCTACAGCCTCTCTTCTCTAACAACACTGCTGTGAGTTTTCTGGCAAATCCTGCCAGCATGCAGCACTGCAGGAAAAGGTAGTTTTAAATCAGCCTGAAGTCATTCTTTCATATCCTAGGAGCAGAGCACTGTCCCATACAGACATGCACCCACTTAATTAGTACAGGAAGGGGTTACTTTTACAATCAGAGCAATATTTATCTTTTCATTTTAGTTTCAAAGTCCATTACACTGAACAATATTCAGTAAATCTGAGCAAGATGGGAAGAAACAATTTGGAAAATATTCAACTTGCAGCTGATAACATTTTCTGTGAGGAATAAATCTTTCTGTGGGGGCCTGCTTATCATAATGTCATATGAAAAAAAGGAAATATAAAACCCACATCAGCTTCAAGTTTGCTATAGAATATTCAACACCTTCCACCTTAATTTGTATATTCAACGATAACATTTAAAATTACTGTGGTCACCCTAAAGGATGTTAATTACAATGCAACTCAGCAGCCTTTATACAACATAATTGTAGGTTACTAACATTCATAGTATCCATTGGGTTTGTAATGGAGAGCAGAATTTAGCTCATGGATTTTGTGATGAAGGTCTTACAGCCATTTCTTGTTATTAATCCTCTTTATCACCTCCCGTGCTTCATCTTTTGTTTGTTCCCTTAATTCAGAGAGAGTTTTATTTTTTGTATGTAGAGAACATCTTTCTTATGGGCCTAACTGTCAGGTTCAGATTTACATATTGTAGATTTAATTGCTTCACATTTCACTTTTTGATAAGGTTCTCAGATGTTAGGCTATATTAAGAAGGGGATGGAGACTAATATAGGAATTATTATAATGGCATTCCATAAATGGAGGTTACATTCTCATGTTGAATACTCTACTGGGTTTCAGACTCATTTTAGAAAGATACAGTAGAAGAAGAAAGGTCTAACAAAGGGCAGAAAATATATATTAGTTGGACAAGGAGTGTTCATATGAAAAGAAACGGAAAAGATTAAGATTATTTAGTGTGAAGGAAAAAGAATAAGAGATGACACAAAAATAATGAGTGGTACTGAGAAAAGCAGTGGGTAGTCCTCACTAGTCTGTTCTGCAGTAAGATTCAGAGGGCATTCAGTGAAAGGAAAAGGCAGCCAATGTAGAAGTGATAAAATGAAATACTTTTTGTGGTGTTGCATCATATAATTAGCCTGTTGAACTGACCAACGTGTGTTATTATTGAATAATAATTGAGGGCTGCTTGGAAGGCTTCAGGAAAGATAAAGCAATTATATTAATAAAAATAGCATCTGCAGTGAAACTAGGTAGAGCAAGCTGGTAAAGGATATCAGTTTTTACCCACCAAAGCACAATGTAATCATGAGCACAGATTGTTTATGTTTGATACTTTCACCGTATAAGGAACAGTACAAATATACAAAGTATTCTTATCTTAGTTTCCATGTAAAGCCCTTACCTGGCAAGCAATGACCCTGGAAGCCATTGGAGTTCAGCTGAGTCTCACTGAACTCAATAAAACTTTGTGTGGCTGGATGTACAGGATGATAAGCAACATGAATAAACAGGTAAGTTACTTGAGGTGCAAGGGCTGAGAGGTAAGCCAGTCACAGAGCTGCAGCACAGCGCAATGCAGCACAGCACCATAACAATCAACTGAGGAACAGTTTATTACATTGTGCACTCCAGATGCCTGAAGTGGGCAAAAGAAGAAATGTGTTGTGCTGAACAATTTGTATAGATATTAACATTATAGAAAATTTAATGGAATTAAACTTTCTGTTAKAGAAGTCCACTAACGACCTTAAAATAGAAGCTGCAAATACAGAATTTGACTTGGGAAGTCCCTATGCTACCAATGGCTGAATCTAGTGAAATCTAGCAGAGGAATAGAGGAACTCGTGCTATCTGTGCTTGATCTGCTACTGGTCACTGTTAACAGCAAGACAGAGACCTAGGCAGACCTTGCATCTATTCCATCTAATCCACTAACACAGCAGTGGGTATAGCACCATTTCTATATTCATGTGTTTTTTTTTTTTTTATCGATATAAGGTGATTATCTTCAATGGTAGTAGCAAGAAGAGTGTCATGTTCCTAAGGCTTGTGGCATTGCATGCGTGTGACAGGACCATTGCTGGCAACCAAGAACCACATTTGCTTTATACAACAGTTGTCCTTACCACCTTTCACTGCTGACAGAGGGCAAAATCCATGAACTTAGTGGACAACTTTCAGAGGCTGTGTTTAGAACAGGTATCTCTTATGAAGTAGGCCAGAATATTCCCTTRACTTAAGTTTTGAGGGTCTTCATGTTTTCACTAAGTAAATGCATATCAAGTATAACTGCATTGCTTTCCTTTTCAAATGTTATCTGCTGTATGACAGTTCTATCTCAAYTGGGCAGGATATTTGGTAGCAAGTAATATGGATACAAACCTCTTAATATATGTARTCCTTTATTTCCTAATAAATTGGTGATTTGATTAGGAGTTTTCCCTTTTGTATTTGTTATAGAAATAAGYACCATTGTTGTTCTTAAAGATTTTTTTATATAAAATCATGTAACTCTAAACAGGTAAGAAAGCATTAATAAAGAGTTCTTCATTTTAATTTACTAAAAATATCTCTCTTACTGTTCCTTGCTATGGATGCATGTGTGGTGTAAAGCTGTGCTATTGTGCTAATTTGATTTCGGTTGTTGTCTTTAAAATATTTCCTGCATTGTTAGTGACATATGAGAAATTCAATAACCAACTGTTTTTTTCTTTAAATAACAACACCAACAACACCAACAACCTGCAGTTCTAACAACAAGAAATTTTCCATGGCAAAGCATCTGATGCTTTTCCATTAAAGGTTTGGACTTGTTGAACTCATATGACATGTAGGCTCATTTTAGTTTCAGTGCGCATTTCCTGTTGTGTGGGATGATCTCTATCATTTCTGGGTGACAAAAAAAAAAAAAAAAAAAAAAAGGAAAAAGGAAAAAAAATAGAAGCAAGCAAGTCAGGAAAAAAAAAGACACAAGGTTAGGTACATTTCAGAATCATTCTATTTTTTTTTTTCTCTTCATTTTTTTCCCTCTAAAACAGAGGAAAAGATAAAGTTTTAAGTTTTTCTTTTTTTTCTCTCTTTTTTTTTTCCTTTTTAAATTAGAAAACTGGGAATGAATGAATGTGAAAATATTAGTATTGTGAATGTGAATGTATTGGTAGTATCTAGAAAAATAAGAAAGTTTTAAGGCAAAATATTTCTCTGAATCTTCATCCTATTCATCCTCTGCCTCAAAAAGTTCTTTGTGGCATGAGCAAAACTTCTTGTCTCCCTCATGACTGTTCCCCATGCAGATTTCTAGCAGCCCACACCCAGCAGTCTTGCCAAGCCTTACCACCTGCCCTCCACCCCTTCAACAGGCTCTCTGTACATTCCTGGCTACACTCTTCATCTACACACTCCTGCTTCAGATATTCAATCTGTTTTTCAGTTAGGTGGTTGCACTTTCTTGCATATTAAATTCTGTTTTTTTCATAAAAGGAAAGGTCCTTCAGACGTTGCCCCCATGTCATTCTCCACAGTTTTCTCTTTGTGGAGGTTTGCATAAGATGCTTTATTTTGCTACAAGTTTCTTTATGCATATCATAAGGACAATGCAATAGGACACATTTCCTGAAGAGCACAAAGAAAAAAATGCCCATATGTTCTATTATGATTGTGTATATTCAATATTTTTTAACTGGTATTGGTTTGAAGGATTCAATACCTTGCTTCAACATTTATTAGTTTTCATTTACACTACATTTATCATATTTGCTTGAGGGTTTTTTTTTTTTTTTTTTGGCATTAGAGAACACATAACTTTGTCTTGATCTGAACAATAAATGTAGTCTGGGAGAGCACCCGTATCTTCTGGAATGGTGGAGGCAGAGCCCACATGGTGAACATAAAGAAAAGCATTCAGYATCCTCCAGCAAAGCTTGCAGAACTGAGCCACTCTGGACCGAGTACTAAAAGATATCCAGTCATACTTTGACAATTCTGTGGCTTCAAAAATTAAGTACTATCTTCATTGCTACCCAAGAGTGATGAATTTATATGTTACTTACTTTGGTGTTGCTATTACATGGTTCTTAACATAATATCATGAGCTCCCTTTATGAGGAGCAAACAAAGTCCCAAAGAGAAGAGCTGTGTTTCTGTGTCTCTCACATCTTAAGACTTCAGAGGGACAGGAGAGCAGGGGGGAAGTGTGTGTAGAACAGGGTTTCTGGCAGAAGGCACATGCTCCTCAGCTCTGCCCAGAACCCCAGGCCTTAGTGAGGTTCAAGTCACTCGAGTCAATGCACTGCAAAGACGGATATTGTGAGTGTTGTAGCTGGGAGTCAGAAGCACACATAACCTCTTCAGGATGTCTTTCCTGGCAGTATGGTCAAACCTAGATAAATCCTTTCCTTTCCTAAAAAAGGAAAAGACTTTAAAGTCTAAAGGTGCAAAAGGCACTTAACCTCTAAGTCATCAGCCCTACCCTGAAACCAGTAAAGAATCAGGCAATAACAAAGCAGAAAGTAGGCCAAGATAGACATTCTGTGGCATGTATCTTAATAAAATGAATATTCTAGAGAAATACATTGCAAAAGAGCAGAGGAATGTTATCATCTCTCTAACTTGTAGCCCTTTTGCAGCTGAAGGTGAGGCTAATTCCCATACACAGATTGAGAAACCCCTGACTTCATAATTGGTTTCCTAGATCTCTCTGCCAATGCTAATGGAGGGACTCCTTTTTTTTTTTTTTTTTTTTTTTTAAGAGGAAATCTATAGAAAAATAGATTCATTGCTGTCCCTGTGTTCTGTATTGCTGAGGAAAGAAAGGACAGTTTCAGATTTTACTGCAGCCTTCAGAGAAAATGTGTTCACAGTGCTCACGTGTTGTACCAGCATAAAGAAAGGGAAATCACTCAGTGCCCTTGAAAAGAGGTCATTTTCAGATTCACTAATCAACAATAAAAGAATGCCCAAATTGTCTCATTGATCTAGGAGAATGTGCATCTCCTCTGTCTAAGTTATTAACTGAGGAATTAAAATGAGCTTCCCTACATATTTATTCCTCTCACTATGTTTTATGGATGCAATATTCAGTTGGTTATATTTTTTTWAAAAAAATACATCTATTTCATTGCAATAATAGTTGTTTTAATTTTTTTTTATTTAGTACCTGCTGTTGGGGAGATTTTGTGGGTTCCTTTAAAGACTAAATGTATTGCGTTAAATAGCTTTGGAAAAAAAAATGGTCTCTAGCCTGCTAAGTAAATATAAATTTCACAGTTAAATACATAAAATAATGATTACATCCAATGGTCATGAGGGACATGTTTTTAGGAGTATACTAATTAAACTACATCCTTCAGACAACATGTTTCTACACTTACTAGCAATGAACCATATCTGATTTGTCATTAAGTAATTATGAATGCTAATGCAAATAAAGCACCTTTCAAACAAGGCTTCAGAATAGAAATTAATCATATATTATTCTTTCTTATCCTACCACATAAGGGTCATTTAAACAAAAACAACCAAGGGTATGAGATATCTGTAACATAAGAAGCTGCTAGTTTTGTTCAAGTTTCAATACATACCTTTCTCTTTGTGGTGATGTTTATATATGCATATATTGTATCCAATAAGCAGAAAGAGAGTAAAATATTCTTTAAAGAATATTCAATGATTCAAGCTTATTGCAATCTTACATCAGTTCCATAGTAACAATAACAGCAGTTCTTTCTGCTTTCCTTCTGCAAATCTCAAGTCACTGTACAGAAGGCCAGAACAGAAGACCATGCAAACATGAGGGAGTAAGTGGGATGAAATGAATAAGATGACTGAATGTTAACTCACTAACATAACAATGGACACGGCAATTCCCTGTATTGTTTCTAGCTGGGAACACTCAGAAATATTTTTTGGGAAGAACTAACATGATTTTTGAGCCGGTAAATATCTTCTCCAGAGTGCAAGCTCTTAGCTCACACCTCATTTATGGTTTTGGTTACACCCATAGGCAAAGCACATGACTTCCCCTCTCCTACACAGGGAAAATAAGAAAAAAAAATCTATATGCTAACTCCAGCTAGMTTTAACAGAGTGTCCAAACAGTTCTTCTACCTCCACTGAATCCACCTCCAACTGAACCTCGTTTCAGTTGGAAGGAGAGGAATTCTCAGTAAGTCCATTCCTTATTTTTGTTCTTCTAACATTTGTCTAATGCTCAGATGTCAGACATGTCACTGCCGGGATCCTAGCTCCAAAGAAAAGACTGTGTAAAGTACTGTGTCATAATTGAAAAAGGACTGATACAAGTGCCTCATTTTCAGAGCTAAAAGGGACTATCAGTGATATTTTCCATCAACCTATTTGCAGTAAATGTAAGTTGATTTACCTTCTCATTATGTTGTAAATGTTTTCCTTCCTCTTGACTTGTCTTTGTCCTCGTCTTTGTACAGTCAGTGAAGTCATAAGTCCTCTGAAGCAACTCTCTGCAAATTATAATGCTTCAGTGCGTAAGCAAGTAAGAGAATGAGTTATGAAGAACAAAGTCCTCACTGCACAGGCTTCAATAATCCTTAATTCTGGGGAAGAAAATGGCCAATAACTTGTGAAAGGTACTGTGAATAAATGTGTTTAAGGCAGAATAATATGGCTTTAAATTGTGATTGGCTGTTTAGGACCCTTTTCAAGGCAAGAGGCCATGAATAACTGATAATCTATGTGAGGTCAATTATTGCGTAAAGTACACTGAAAAATCATGCAGCACATCCCATTCGTATAGCTTATTTTAAAAGGTGCTATTCAAAACCACAGGTGTCAGCTTGTAAATGAGAAACTTCTCTGTTAAATGGAAGGCAGAAAATGCAAATGAGAAAAGGGCTGTAAATGAAAGAATAAAATGCAAAAAAAATGGTACAAATGAGGGAACCATGAAAACTGAAAGAAAAAAAATGGCAATGACCTATGGATCTTCATGAGAAGGAAGATTATTAGGTTACACTAACTTTTTCAAGTAACATTAGCATGAGTTCTATAGGCTGACATTAGGTTTAAGCAGGATTACATTTTGATGAAATTGAGCAGATTTGGACATAGTAAGACAAAAATCAAGTTGGATCAGCACACAGTGCTTCATTTTTGATGCGAAAATTGCTACAGGGAAGGGCATAGCTTTTCTTTGGGAATCCCCTGTTTTCTCTGGAGGCTTGAGCAGATGCTAGCACTTTGCAGGTAGGAGATCCATGCTCTCCAGCAAAAGTTTCTCCTCTCTGGCTATCTGCAGGCACCACCCAAGAGAGTGTCTGAGTTTCTGCTACAGTCAATGGCATGAAGGCAATTCCTCCCATCTCAACCTGGATTTCTAAATCAAGCACTGGGCATGCCTATCTCCATCCATTCACAGGTATCTCCATCCATAGTTACTGTGTGTAAACACAGAAATGGGATATTCATTAATCAAAAAACGATGTTCTTAATACTGAAATCATTACTAGCCAGGCAGCAGTTTGGAAGAGTGAGGGCAATGCTATATTTCCTAGTCTGTGGGCCTGAAAAATGACAATGAAAGGCACAGTTCTGGTGACTGCAAACTTTTTAGCACCAATTGCTTCTCCAGTAACAGAGTCATACTTTCCTTACCTCATATATCTTTACCCTTTTTAGCTATTTTCTGGAATTCCCAGACACATACAGGCTGCGCCTCACACATGTTGGCTTTATTTGAGGTGTAGCTGCATGGAATTTTTAGGATATTGAAAGGAGAAAAATGTCAACATGATGTAATATTGGGTGAATTGTATTGTAGTGAGGAAAGCTGTCTTGGGCAGGGCAGAAGGAAAATATTCTGCACCTTGATGTACATAAAGCTGTGCTTTGGCACAGAAAGCGGTCTCACCCATTATTCATTTGGGGCATGTACTCCAATTGAACTGATTCAGACACTTACAGCGGAGATGGTTTTGGTGAGTCATCCAATTTATGTCAAATGTCTACCTCAAGACTTGATGAGTTACACTTCTAACTGAATTCTTTTCACTGTGCTTAAAGAGAGCCTGGGGTGAATACTCCAGCATATTCAGCTAAATCAATCCCACCTCCAGGACGGACCTATATTGCTCTAGGGTCAAAATTGGCACATAAGGAAAATATCCTTTTCTGGAAAATATCCCTTAAAAAATCTTCTTGAATCCATTAATTAAAAAAAAAAAAAAAAAAAAAAAAAAAAAAAAAAAAAAAAAAAGAGAGAGAGAGAAAGAGAGAGAAACAAAAGGAAAGAGCAAAAGGAAAAGAAAAGGCTTCTTAATCATTATTCAGAGCTTTAGCAGCCCAGTAGTTTGGAATAGTTTTGTAATCCTCCAGTACCTTGAGTATGATTTGATAAATGGCTTGCATGCTGCCAGAAACTTTTCTCCTCATAGCCTGATTGTTATCACAAAACTTGTTCCTGTGCAAAGCCATGAGACTGAATATGATACTTATAATGGAACCCAGTGTGAAATGTTTATTATGGAGGTATTACTGATCCGCTATACTTCTAGCTCATTTTTATAACTTCCTTTGACTCTGAAGCAGTATATCGCTTTCAGGATTAATATGCTGCTACAAATAAAAGTACAATTACAATAGAGGGTCCCAGGTAAACAGTCTTGGGATCAGAACTGAGTTTCTGCAGCTCAAGAATCACAGTTCTTTACTCACAGCAAGCATTTGTCAGATGGGGAGAGCTTAAAAACAAAACATCTGTTTCTGTTTCCCTCAAGTGAAACCTAGATTATTCAATTAGGGATACAGTTGTCCAGAGTACTTTGTAGAAGGTTAGTAAAATACCCAGAGACGTTCAAAATACAGCTACATTATTTTATGGGGAATAATAACAAGAGAAATAGCAAAGTATGCAAAATGTGCTAAGGAAGGAGGAGGAAAATGGAGATGGAAGAGGAAACAGAGTATGTTAAGAAAAAAAGCAGTCACCATTTCCCTACCTTAACCAGCACTTAGGTGTTGTGCCAAGCTTCCTAGAAGCTTTTAGAGAAAATGTCTTAAATTCTTTAACCTGTGGTCAGCAGAATCTGTACTCATGTTTTCCAAAACAATTTGTGAACATTAGTTAGTAAATGGTCTCAGTTATCCTGTGGCAACTATTATACTCCTTGTTTCATAAGTAAAAAAACTGAGGCATAATAATCCCATGACTTGAAATTCATGTGGGTAGTGCTTGCCTCATAAGAAAGCAAGTAAGAGTTTGTCACTATCACACAGTCCATGAGACAACTCAGCCTCTTGATAGAAGACAGAGATTTTCTAGTGCTGATGCTGCCTATAACGTGCAACTACACTGGACTCTCCTCAAAAGTCCAGAAGACCTATGCAACCCTGCAATGCTCCTGCGGCAGGCTTGCATTCTCTTGTAGACTCTTCACAACAGGAGTCACATTCATTTGTATCAACTTCTGTTTATTTATATTTTTCAGAGGTGTATGCAATAGATAATACATTTCATTTTGCAAATAGACTAAGTAAAACACAATTTTCTTGCTGATTGGAGTGCTTCGTGGAAAACAATAGCACAGAAATTGCTTGGACAAATTGTGAGTGGAAGATGATGTATTTGAAACATGTACTTTTCTTGTTCTCCCACCCTTCCTAGTGAAGTGAAAAGCATGTCATACATCACCCTTTTGGATGTGGCATGCCTTTCACTTTACTGACAGGTATGTTATTTGCAACAAAACCCAACAACCCTTACTCTCTTGTATAACTCATCCATTTCATGACAGTAATCATGGCTTGATAGGGGGTCCAGTGTAGGAGAAACTGTATATATTTGGCCTTATTGTGATTTCTGACAGTTTCAGTATATGATAACTGGGATGATCCAACATAGAACATGTCAGATTAGCCAGAGGGATTCTCACCTTTCTGTAGAAAATAGAAATACATACTTGTATTTCAGTTTATGCTGTTTCTGGCTCCTGAAAGGAGCAAGATGGGTGCAGTAGCAGATGAGAAAGCAATTTAAGGTTTCTGTGTGGAGTGAAGAAAAAGAAATAAAAAAGATATGTAACATGCTGAAGAGACACTGTTGAGAACTGTACAATCCAAAGGGATTGGTAAAAGTGGAAAAAARAGTTCTTAGGAAAGGGTTGGTTTGAAAACAACCCCAGACTGTTAAAAATCAAATGCTGATATTATGTGACACAGTAAGCTCTTTATATGGAACATGCATGATGGTCTCACTCCAGTTAACAGCTACATAATGGGCCAGATGTTCACATTAAATAAGACTATCAGAGTCTGAATTAACTGTGTTGGCAATGTCAGCAAACATAGCAATATTTATATAACTTAGAATACACTTACATGGTATGGACATACTTTCAGGGTTACTGATGCTTGTTTTATGTCTTTATGTGTGAAACTAGAATTGCTGCTCCCAAGTTCTGCAGAGGAAATACTAAGAACTGACCTTCGAGGGAATGCAACTCTCATCCAAATGTCAAGTAGGCTCTAGATAGACATACTTCCCTGCTCCTTGCCAGGCAAAATGCTCTGCCTGGTAAAGGCTATAAGCTTGCAAACAGATAAACAAAATCTTCTGTTTAGCGTTGGGCGAAGAGCCTGACTTGGCCACTGGGATCTGGCTAAATGGGCACACTATATATTCCTGAGAGCAATAGGCTTCCGAAAAACAACTCATTAGGATTAGAAATGAAAATGTCACCCTGAAAAGATTGCCGTGAGTTCAGAGGTCAGCTTTAAGCAACAACTGTTGCTTCAGGCACTTTTTCCTCTGTTGTCCTTTTACTAGCATCCCTTTTTCCTCTCTTCACACACTGCAAATAGTGACAACATTTGGCTTTGCCTTATTCTCACAAGAATGACCTACCCCATTCTCAGACTTGGGCATTGCTTTATTTCTTGACAGTCTGCACTATATTGTAGAATATATAGGTAAAAAGAAACTAAACTATTTCTTTTTTTTCAACCTCCAAGAGGTTGTTTTGTATTTTATTGTATTTTAGACCCATAATTTCTTCCTGCCTATCTGTTAAAGATATTGGTTGGTCTATAATGCTAGCCTGTTTTCTTTGGCTTTTTCAGCCAGAGTCTCAACTACCTGCCTATACAGGGATGCTCTGAAATGTCAGTAAAAGGTCTTGGGTTGTACTAGCCTCACATAAACACTTTCTTATTTTAGCACTGTCATCAATTACAGCAGTTAAAATATTAGGTTAATGTTTATTGCCTGCCTACTCTTTCAGATCAAGAGTATCTGTATATTTTCTATTCTGGCTGTCATTTCATTTTCATTTGTGCAGATTTTGTTAGCCTTAACTTTTTCTTTGACCAAAAAAAAAAAATGTATTTTGAAAGCATCTACGATGATGTAAATCAGTGAAGCATTGATTTCAGTGGATTTATGCCAGTCTTCATCTGTTGACTATCTGGCCAAAGCTACTGCTATACTGCTATTCTGGATGGCCATTATGATATTTTTAATGTTTGTCAATTTGAGACTCTAAAGTTATTTGGCTTACTTAAAAGCTTATTGATATCAGTGTTAAAGCAAAAAAAAAAATAAAATGCTGAGGACTGAATCAGGCTTTGGATCATTCTTTAATTGTTACTTTTTAGGGAAGATAAGCAAAGAAAAAGCATTGTATGTATCGCAACACTTCAGCAATGTTTCTGAAGCACTGTGACATGACATCTGATGTTCTAAAGTGGTTTTTAACTCTTTCAGTGTAACTTTGCCTCAGGACAAAATATCCTTTTAACAGAATGTGTGAGGAAAACCAGAATGGCCTGTAGACGTGCCTGTAGGCTATGTGCTGCTCTCTGTCACCTGCTGTATTGCCTTGACTTTGAGAAACCTTTACTTCTTCACACTTTAAAGATTAGAATACTTTGCTCCCACTTTGTCCAGTAAAGAAGGATGACTAGCCTCATTCTGATGTCCTCAGTTTTAAAAGAGCTTTCTTTTTTCAACAGTTTCATTGTTCTTAGATTACTGCGAATAGATACAAACTCAAACGCAGTATCAGAGTATTGGTTTAAAAAAAAAAAAAAAAAAAAAAAAAAAGACTCCAAAGACTCCATTGCTTTGGTCAGGTTAAATCACACTACACTGGCACTTCCTTAGATTTGAAAACAACACTAGTAAAACTCTTTTCCATCACATTCCACTCTGAGAGCATTACAGTGTAGTTTTACCTAGTTCTCTATTTGCCAGCTGACCCAAATCTAAAATTCCTGATGTTGATCACTTCTGTAAAAAAAGGTTTTTCAGATGCTGATCTTTTCAAAAAGTTTTCAGATATGTATATCCTCCAACCAATGTTATTATTCAAATAGGTAATAGGTAATCAGCAGTCTTATTTATTCATACATTTCTAAAAAAATCACTGTCCTGTCAACATATTCTTTCACTTAAGAATTACATAAGGATCCATTTCCTGAGAAATTAACACCGACTTAGATGTCATCCCAAAGAAATCAAGAGCTTTGACAACAGTTTCCAAAAAAAAAAAAAGGAAATTAATTAAAAAAAACATGAAAGCAGGAGTCCCATTTAACATTTGTAACAAGGCAGTCAACACAGTATTCAGCCTAAATGTTTATGCATATGTATATGTAAACAGATATATGTGTGTACACAGCATCTCATGTATTTTATATACATACTTTAAAACATATGTATAATGTATGTGCACATATACCCACATAGTTGTCTAGATATATAAACATATCTATAAAATGACCATCTATGCTTTAATTTTTTTTTATATTTTAATTTATATATTTTAATATTATCTAGGCTGGTTTGCAAATAATTAAATATTGAAAAGGCAGAAAAGAAAGAAAGAAGATCTCTTCTCTCCCAGAAGGATACAAAATATAAAACCCCTTCCCCAGAGAATCAGGTGGTGAATTTCTATGAATTAATTACTTGTTTTCATAACATATGACATACAAAACATAGGCTCCAACAATAACCTTTTAATATTACTGTAGCATATAATCATTATAATTGAAAATATACTAGCTTGCTGATTTTCTAACTTGTATATCTTTATTTAGTTGGTAACCAAATTAATAGATAAGGTTACACCCAATAAGCAATAATCTTATTTGCCTCTCCTCATCCATGTGTAAGAAAAGTCCAATCAAATTAAAAACTCCACACAATGTCATTTCATACTTACAAAAAGAAAAAAGAAGTGAAATTTCAGGTTCTAGAACCAGAAACATAACTAATTTCGGTTGGATTCTTTCACTCAAACAAAACAAATGGTATGAAACTAGCACTTCATAAAATTGCTATGTTTTTTCTTCCCTAGAGTGAATTTTCTTGTAGAAAGGGAGTAGATTTGGAATCTTCATTCAGAGCCTATATTTCAAAAGGGAAAATCTACTAGGTACTAGTACTTAATCATGCAACATGAATGCTTTTATTTAAATAACACCTTTGTTATTTCTTTAAAATCCAGTGAATTATTATGTTGATGTATTTTATACTCCGTAACACCATAGTCCCAAAGTGATGTCATTTGTTGGCTATTTCCTTTAAAACATTAACACAATGGTGTGCAAATGACCGAAGAAAAAAATGGAAGAACGAAACTGCAGAGAAGAAAAAAAGAAATTTAAAGAGTACTCAGCAATGAGTTATTTTTAATTTGAGTTCTTCATTACTCAGAAATGACCTCAAATAGAAAAATGTAAAGACAAGCCTACCTTCTGCAATATAAATGTAGCAATTATCTGCACAACCCATTATTATTTAACATCTCTCAGATGGTAGTGCCAGACCTGCAGCATTACACAGACATTTTATCTAGATTTGCCATTATTCCACAGGAGAGGTGAGTTACACGCTCCTGAGTTGTGTGAAACACAGCTTTTCTTAGTGCAGTAAGGGACAGAACATTCTTTGAGGCCAAATGAAAAGATTAAAGTAGTTGAGCAGAGGTCAGGTCAACTTGTAAAATCCRTCTCTGAATCATAGAATCACATATTAGTTGAGGCTGGAAGGCACCTCTGGAGTACACCTGGCCCAAGCCCTATGCCTAAGCAGGGTCAACTGGAGCAGTAGCCCAGGGCCATGTCAAGACAACTTTTGAATATCTCCAAGGATGGACAGCTCACAACCTGCCTGGACAATCTGTTTCACCATTCAACCAGCCTCACAATGAACAAGGGTTTTCTTATGTTTAAATGGAATTTCTTGCATATCAATTTGTGTCTATTAAGTCTTTTTCTGTCATTGGGCACTGTTGAGGAGAGTATGGAACCATTTAATCTCCTCCCCATCAGATATTTACACGTATTCATAGGAACCTCCTATGAACTAGGCTACACAGTCTCAGCTCTCACAGCATCTCCTCATGTAAGAGAAGATCCAGACCCTTAATCATCTTCATGGACCTTTGCTGGACTTGTTCCAGTATCTCCATGCCTCTCTTGTGTTGGGGAGCCCAGACCTGGATTCAACACTCTAGGTGTCATATCACCAGCGTTGGGAGAGGGCAAGAATTACTTCTCCTGGCTTMAGCATAAAGGAGATATCCTCATTCAGAAAAGCAATGTTTTCAATATCACATTAAAGATTAAAAATAAAATCTGAAACACCCTCAAACAGCCCAGTAATTAAGAACTTCAATTTTGATATGCTTCATTGTTGTCAGTCCCAAATATATCATAGCACAGATCATAGTYTCACTAAAATCAGAAGGGCTTAAATCCAAAAAGTGCTGTAATTGGGTATTGATTGTAGATCTCATCTTTCCTATAATTTAGACATGTTCCTCCCTACTTCTCCCTTTACACTCCTGCATAAATAGGAATAAGGCATTAAATCTGGATGTGGAATTGAAAATTTGCAGTGTTGGAAAGAACAGGATTCTGGTAGAAGCTGAAGTGTAGATTTCCTTGCATTTTTTTGCCAACACTAGCACTGCTGTCCCTTCAAGGATTCCCCCCTCCAGTTATTACAGTCATGCTTGTAAAAGTAGTTCATTCCTTTGGAAGTATTTCACATAATGAAAGCACTTAACAAACATTGACTAAGTAACAAACATAAACTGAAACTTGTAAGGCTTATCATCCTCACTATAAGATGGTAGAGGTGAAACAACATGCTCAAAGCCATAATTTGGCAGGCAGAACAGGGATTAGAGCACAGACTTTTGTGGCTCACACCTCATTACTGCACTTAGCTCTGTCTCTCAGGTTCAGAAGCCTGGAAGGATTTGGTAATAGAATGCTCCTCTTCTTCCGTATTTTTCAGGGTTTTAGAGGAGATTTCAGAATGAAAGCTGGCCCACTCTGAGCATTGCTGATCCCAATTCACTCTTCAGTAGAGTTTGAACCAGAGATTTGTCCCTTCTTGAGTTTATTTTTCCTTTCTCAGCAATAGCTGATTTGCTGGCAGTACTAGAGTACTGGTTGATGATGAATATTTTGGGGATTCTTATGTATGAGAGAGGCTAGGGTAACGTAAAAATAACACTTGCTTGTTACGGTGATCCTCTTTCATTCGGACTCCTTGATATTGTTATGATGATTATTAGCATTTGCCAGAATATTTCCCTTTGTTGCAAATTGTGCTCTCTGTCAAACAAATTGCTTGTTAAATGGACCTATCCATATAGAAAGAAAAAACAGAGGCAAATCTGTCTTGCTCCTGTTATTAAAATACTATTAAAAGATCTATTTGAAACAATGTAACCTTTTTGCTACAAATCTCCCAAAGAAACAAAAATTGTTTGCAAAATCTCAAGGCATGTAGGAGAAGCACCTGTGTTGCTAATTCCAAAACAGTCAAACTGCTCAGCCATAAAGCATTTCTGTAATGTGTCTTTTTTATATATTATTAAAAAAAAATTGTGATTTTCAACAAATGCATTTTCATTATGTCTGAATTTCATTTAATGTGTTTTTACAATACATGTTTGCAATGTATCATTCCAGAAAGAAAGAAAGCTCTATTGGAAATCACATTTAATTATAAGAGTATACTCTCATATCTAACAAACAAATAAACAAATCAGTTTGATCTGTTATGCAGATAGCACTGATATGTAAAGTATGTTCAGGAACTAAAAATGCATTTTCTATGCGGAAGTTTTCCTTGTAGAATGCATGGTGAATTTATGTGAACTGTATACAGCAGTGAGACTCTTTTATGTAGCCTGTTTCCCTGGCTGATAGCTAAAAGAGGTTAGACTGAATCTCAGTGGATCAATTAACAGAGGGACCTGTCCTTCAACAGAAGAAGATCTATTTCAGGATTTGCATATCACTGAAAAAAATTACAAAGCTGAGATAAATACAAGCCCGATAATAACTCACTGCAGGCTTGGCTTCATTCCTAGATTTCCTTGGCTGTTTGTCCTAATAAAGTGTCTCCATGGCACTTAGGGCAGGAAGGTTATTAGTAGCTGTCAATCAAAAGAAGGAGTATGCATCGGCAGGAGGAGGAAGAGAAGAGAGGTGACATTCATCCTCTTTTCTCACTTATATTGGGTATAAAAGTCATTCAGAGCAAGTGGTTAAAAAGGGACAGGTCCCTCTTCATCCCCCGTGGAAAAGACGAAAGCAAAAAAAAAAAAAACACCCTGCCTTGGTTACCAACAATTCAATAATAAAATGGAATGCATCAATCATTTGCTATATCTTATTAATGCTGGGAGGTTTATTAATACCAAGAAATATGAAGGACACGTATGAAAAGTGCATCCTGATAGAACACTTTTGGTTGATAGTAAGAACAAATGATAACTTTAAACAGTTCTAACTTGAGATGAAACTTTAGCTGCTCGTAGAGAATAGATGTGTTTCACCTTTAAGCTAACATGGTTCTGTCAGTGAACACCTTTAAAAATCCAGTGACAACACAGAATCTCCATTTCTTATCTCATTTAAATAAGATACAGTGATTTAAACTTTACCAAGTTGATACTCAGAACTGATCTATACACCAATTAATTAATACTTTAAAGGTCTTTAATTTACTGTACCACTTTCTTAATTAAAGTATATCTGCTGCTAGAGCACATCATCTCTATATATGCATATTTTCATAAGTAACAGAGTCCATAGAGTGCTAATTGATATCCTGGTCTCCAGACAATACTTTACTAAATGAAATGACAATTATAACCAATTAAAATTCACTTTACATACCACTTCACCTATTTTGTATGTATTATGCATGAAGATAGAGAGTACATTGCCTCGCTGCTCAGGATTTGTGTGCGTTGTGCAACTGATGGACAGCTCCAAGGTATTCCTTTTAGTTAGCTTTTTACCAGGGGTCATTTTCTGGGCTCATCTAAAACCTATACTTTGCAGCACACAGATACATCATTTAATAAAAGCTATTAATTGCTTTATAAGGATTTTATTATTATTATTTTCTCATTTGACAAATGTACGTCAARTTCACAGTTGCACCTTCATCTTGTTATGAAAAGAAAAAGGGGGGTTAAAATAGCAGAGTGTCTAATTAAACAAGCTAAACTTCTAGTCTCAGACACATTGTACGCAACATATAAATGGCACAGTGTTGCACACCTACTGAGGAGAGTGTGGGAGTAACACTGAGGAATGAAATCAGTGGGAGATGAGAGCATTTGGAACAGGCATCTCAGCTTTGAGATCTTATGGCTAGAACGAGCCACTATGCATTTCATGCTAGGAGGAGATGTACTCCCAGGATCCTTCCAGAAGATTTGGGGTTTAGCAGCCTCCTGCTACAAAACCAAGCTGAGGCTCTCAGATGGAGTTATTGCTGCCTGACCTGATTTAATACCCACAGCACCCAGCAGTCCCAACTTCACCAGCTGGGATGGGAGCTGCACCTTCTGCAAGCAGGGCAGACCCCTATAGCATTTCCATAACCTGGTGCCCAGGGAGGTGCTCTCAAAGGCAGCACCTATGGACCGTTCTCAGCCCACGCCCTGGGCAGTGGGGTTGCACTGGCTCYACCGCCAGGTAACGCTGGAGCCTTTCGAAGCAAGCAGTAGATTGACCCTTGGGGACTTCCTCAACTACAGTTCACAAAGCTGCAGCATTTGCATAAAAAGTGATGAATAATATAAAAGCTTGTAAACTCCACAGGTTTCTTATCTCTCCATTCCCTTTATTCTACTGCTTCCTTTGCACATATAYACTCAGGAGGACACTGGCTCTAAGTGTGATAACGGGAAAAGGAAAATAAATGGAGACACTAGCCTTAACAAAGCAATTCATGCTAAATGAGGTATGTGTGTTTGTTCTTTAAGGGAGTTTTCCAGCAATTTTTTCTTTTTCTTCCATCTTTTCTTCCATCTCTGAGGAAAGGTCTCATAGCCTTCCAGGACTTCCCAGGATGACCTATACTACTGTCTCCCCTGTGCAACCACGTGAAGGCAGCCCCTTGAAGCTTTCATGTGGGACACATCACCAAGCAGACCTTTAGTCTTCCTTGTAAAATCTTGCTTGTTGACTCGATGAATCGTTCTGATGTTGGATGAGCTAAAAAACACAGAGCGAGATCATCCTTCCACAATAAGCAGGGCAGAAGGTTTAGCGAATGAGTGGGGGTCATCCTCATGTATTTTCTTTTTGAGGAAATTTGCCATAGCCATCCCATCACAGGACTGCTGTTATTGGAGGAGGCCACACAGCCTTCCAAACATGGTGACTATTCATATAAAGAAGAAGCTGCCTTGTGGCTACTAACTTTAACCACAGACATGGCTCCAAGGTTGTTTTTCTTTGCCTGGCTCTCTAATGTTCATATATGAAGTGACAATGGCTGCAATTAATAGATGCCGTCCTGAAGTATGTATTTTTTAGTGTCGAGTTCTCACTGGACAGGGTAAAGTCATCAAAAGTGCAAAATATGCATGTAAGYTGCTTTTCACAGGAACAGTTTTGCAGTACCAGGACAAATACAGGTATATACATAAGGGGTGATATTTAAGAGCTAAGACATATTGCCTTGGTTCTGAATGTTTGACAAATCCCCTGCCAGTATTTGTTTACATTCTTGTGACAGATTAAAATAAAGTTGCAAGCAATAAGAAGCAGCTTCACATTTTAATATATGAACCCTGTTTATAATATCTTTAAGTTATAGCTGTATACCATGGGAGGTAGGTCTGGAGCTGCTGCTGTTTTTGCTTTGATTTGGTATTTTATAAAATACCCTCAGAGTTTTTTAGAGCAAAAGTTTAGTGGTGTTGTGAGAAATTAAAATAAAATATGTAGCTAGTCAGTATCTGAGTGAAGTAAGCTGATTGGTATGTCTGCATTGAAACTCTGATAGACTTGTGCCACCTGTGGAGGTTGAGAAATGAGTTCAAGGGCTTCAAGATCAAATATCAATTTCTTTTTTCCAACATTTACATTAGTAAACACAAGTTTTCCTTGTATTTAAAATCAAATATAAATTCAGGCTTTAAAGAGATACAGACTATGGATTTGTGTAGTTTGGAGTATGTTATTCAATATAGAGTACTGAAATACGTGAAAGGTGCATTCAACTCATTGCACTGCTGGTACGATTTTATGAAAACTGAAAGTGTCTTTCATTTTCACATTCTAAACAGAAAGAAACTATTCATGTAAAAATATATGAACTGTTAAGGGACAGGTGAACTACAAATAGCTTTGGTATACTTTTTTTTCTCATCCATTTAAGCATATTTTAGGAAAGGAACAATTTAAAAATATCTGTTTAAAGTGCTCCACTTGAAGAAAGGAGTCATTAAAAAAAAAAGGAGGAAGGGAAGGAAGAAATGACAGCCAAGGGCTCAGGTTCTCTTTTTAAGATTGGCAAAAATATGAATAACAGCACTGTTTCAGAAGGATTCTAGACAGTGGCTTTATAGCCAAATATTTTCTTTGGAAGTATCTCCTGCTAGGYTTCTCTATGAATTAATATAAATTTTGTCAGCTATTTTGCTAATATTGAATGTAATGCTGAGCTAGAGTGAAATACTGAAGAGAGGTTGACGTCTGTGCTCCCTCACAGAAATAATTTCTGCCCTTGTTTTAGAATTTTAAGAGCATCTATTCTTTCAATTTGCTTGACGTGAAATGTGCTGATCATTTCTCAGATCTAAAAATAATTCCTGTATAACTTTATTTTTCAATTACCAAAATTGATTTTTCATTAAGTGCATTTTTTGTTGTTGTTCTTCACCTCCCCCCTCACCGTCTACAAAAGTTGTTTTGTGCAGTAAATGAAGTGCCAACGCAGACAAATGTAACCAACATTAAGCTGGCCAATAGAATTCAACAAACTGTTCAGGTCATTAATATAATTTGTTTTGGCACTGCTACATTTCCTAGTGCTACTCTGAGTAGTTTGCTGGGCACATCAATTTGTTTTCAGCTATTGTGAAATTGGATATCCTGGCTTTCATCCAAAGCACCCTCTCAATTTGCATATCTTTGTTATCATTTCAGGTTCTCAGAACATACTGTGGACTATCACACCATCTGCACCAAGATCCTCACATCCAAACACAAATTAAAAATGAAACTGTAAAATTTGCAAGGAAACAATACAGACCTTTTATCTCATTCTCCCTCTGTTCATTTTCAAAAGAGAAACTTGCTTGTAGCCAAGCATAGCAAAAAAGGCTTTTATTAATTGGACTGGCATCAAGCATGCATACATAAAATTGTTTATTTTTTCCCTATAAAGGGGTTGCCTGACATAAAAGGGTCTTTGAAGATGACATTCAGATTTTGACATTTGCATGATATTGTATAAATATCAGAGGTAGGAGACTTTTCTGACAAACCAGATGGGTCAAAAAAAGCACTTCCAGAGATAGATATTAGTCTTTTACTTAAAGGATATTAGCTTCTCCTCAAAGCTGTGAATTATTAGGCAGCAAAAACAAACATATTTTTCTCAAACCATGGCTTATTTAATTCTTTTCAATCCAAGTAAGCTGGGCTTGGGGAAAATATAAAATAATATCATTACTTTTGGGGGGGGGGGTTGTAATTCAATTAAGATCACAGAATATAATTGAATCTTGTCTTTTGAGTGCCACAAAGATTAAATCTTATTGTTGAATTTACTGCTTCTTGATGGAGCTAATCTTGAATTTAAGCATGGACTCTGAATGTTTTTTGAAATATAGAAAGGCATTTTAGGCCTTAATTCAAAAACATTGGAGTTATGCAGACATTCTTCCTTTTAGCTTATTTCCTGCATGTGCCTTGTTCAGAGCCAAGGGTTTCTGTTTTTATGCAGCGTGGCAGCGGAGAGCAGGGAAAAGGAAAATCTGCAAACCTATAACAATTGCAAAGGCACTTAGCAGGAAGGTTTGCTGACTGTGTACTTCAGCAAAGATTTCAAATGAGGAGAGAGGGAACCTCCTCTTTTTGATCATGGAAAGGAATTGCACAAATCTGATTATATGTGTTGACCCTTCTTTATCAACAAAGAATCAGCAACTGTCAGCAAGTGGCACACAAGAATGAGGTGGTTTCATTCAGCAGGTTGGGAGAATGACCTGAGCACCTTCCCTTAGTCCACTGTATTTGATGATCTGTAGCCGTGCTGCTCAAACCACATCAGTGTATGAGAGTGTAGGGAAAAAAAGGAGAAAGGGAAGAGGGAAGAGGGAAAGGGAAGGGCAAGGCAAGGCAAATTAACAACCTCTGTACTGCTCATCTTAATGAGGTTGATGGATAGTTTGGAATATCAAAGCACAAGACAAAAGGAAAAGGAAAAAAGGAAAAAAGGAAAAAAGGAAAA
>NW_020455531.1:472018-481679 GCF_003342845.1 Nothoprocta perdicaria | reverse complement strand
AAAGAAAAAGAAAAAGAAAAAGAAAAAGAAAAAGAAAAAGAAAAAGAAAAAGAAAAAGAAAAAGAAAAAGAAAAAGAAAAAGAAAAAGAAAAAGAGTAGGACACAAATTAGAAGGGAAAGCTCAGTGTGTGGCATTAATTTCTTATTCATGTTTAGAGTAAGGTTTTCGTTACAGTCACATTTTCCTGTCTTTCTATTAAAAAAAGAAAAAAAGAAAAAAAGAAAAAAAGAAAAAAGAATGCCCTCAAAGTGACTTTCAGCTAAAAAAAAAGGCACCATATGAAATGGCTGAGTATTTCTGTCTTGTACACGTAGGCACACATACACACTTTCCTAAATAGACATATCTTTCTACAAAATTTCTTCTTCCAGAATCAAAGTTAGGACAACTCAAACCCAGCTTCCAAGGGATATCTTCACAGAGTCGTCCTGCCTAAATGATCTTAAGAATATTTATATGTATATAAATTTATACATGCAAAAAATCATATTCATATGCATATTCATATGCATGTACATACTATCTAATTCTTTATCACAGAATCACAGAATCACACAGCATGTTTAAGGTTGGAAGGGACCTCTAGAGATCATCTCATCCAACTTCCCTGTTCCAGCAGGGACACCTAGAGCATGGGGCACAGGGCGGCATCCAGGCAGGTTTTGAAGACCTCCAGAGCAGGAGGCTCCTCAATCTCCCCGGGCAGCCTGTTCCAGGGCTCTGTCACCCTCACAGTAAAGAAGTTCCTCCTCACATGGAGATGGAACTTCTTAGGTTTCAACTTATACCCATTTCCCCTTGTCCTGTCTCTGGCCACCACTGAGAAGAGCTTGGCCACCACCTCCCTACATTCTCCCTTCATGAACTTATACATGTTAATCAGATCCCCTCTCAGCCTTCTCTTCCCCAGGCTAAACAGGCCCAGCTCACTCAGTCTCTCCTCATACAAGAGATGTCCCAGTCCCTTAATCATCTTTGTCGCTCTCCTCTGGACCCTCTCTAGGAGCTCCACATCCCTCTTATGCTGGGGAGTCCAGAACTGCACCCAACACTCCAGGTGAGGCCTCACCAGAGCTGAGGAGAGGGGCAGGATCATCTCCCTCGTCCTGCTGGCAACACTCCTCCTGATGCAGCCAGGATCCCATTGGCCTTTTTGGCCGTGAGGGCACACTGCTGACTCATGGTTAATTTGGTGTCAATGAATCACCCCTCAGTAAATGGGTGATATCTGGAACAGAWGCCAGAAGGAGAGGGCTCTTGGAAATTCCTTTTGTCTCATCATTCCACCATTTGTATAACTCTTCCCTGGAAGGGGGTGAGTTGTATCTATCTTTTWTTTGAGGCACACCCTTACATACCTTACCTTGGAGAATAACACAGTTGGTTTCAAGAACAAGTTAAAGTTGACCTTTCTTATACGTGCCTTTTTCTTTTCATTCCATTTCATTTTACATTATCCTTAACATATGGCTAGGGATTTCTTCCTTCTCCCAATGTTCCCCTTGTCACCTTTAACTATACAWATCACTAATGGCTTTTATCTTCTTTATAACTCTAAATTGGTCACCTGCTCTTTCTCTCTTCCACTGTCCTGCACCTGTCCTTCATGTACAAGCCTTAAATTTAGTAGGACTGGAAATACCCATGTTTATATATTGCTTCCGTATCCAGACTCCTTACAAATTCCAGACACACTCCATATGATTCTTCCATTTCCACATTTCAGTAGACYCACTGCTAGATTCATGCTAGAAACCTGGCTTGGTCATGGATAAAGTAAAATTCCTACCATGACTTACAACCAACATTACCTTTTGTAGCCACATTTCAGTCTGCTCAGGTTTGGGCAACAGGTGATTGATTTAAAAACAGTGAAACAGTGATTAGTGGATGACTGTACTAATTTGATCCATCATTAGGATTGGTAATAACTGCATTCTCCTACTATCAATAACAGCATACAATAGAGATGATATGCATACACAGGAGACTATGACTGCYCTTACTAAACATGAGACACCAGATATATTGTTAGCTTAAGCAAATAATAGGGGCTTTCAGTTCTGATGATGAAGGTGAAACACAATCCATATATTCTTGGGGGAGATGGAGTGTTTATGCATCTCTTGGCAGTAGCTCTTTTGGCTATTCAGAAAATGTACAAAATTCAGAAAATGTACAAAAGCGTTGCTGAATTGTGAGTTAAATCCATGATAAGACAGAGGAAGATAAATTTCATCTGCATGAGTGATAAAGTGACTCATGAAAGTGATAGGAGAGAAAATGTGGTGTTGGGTTTTTTTTTTCCAAAAAAGTCGATGCCTTGGAAGCAGAGAGAAGAGGTCAAGTTCAGTCCAGCTCTAGTTTACTAGTCAAATGGTAACATTTCCTTCCTTGCCAATATTCAGAAGTTTCYTGCACATTATCGTGGGCAATGTGATCTACTCCAATCATCATTGGACTAGATCATCTCTACAAATCCCTGCTAACTTCAACCCTTGTGTGATTCTGTGATTTGCGGTATTCCTGTTTACTAGCCAGCASCACACAAAGGAAAAAAAGGATGTAGTGGGCCTTATAGTTCTTGCCTGAATAAACTGATACTCATTCATACCTCATTTGGTTAGTGGAAGATCTTCAACAYCAACTGAAGCAGGGCTAAAGCCCTTGCACATGACACCCTGGCATGACTGAACACCATCCCTTGTGAGCAGAAAGTTCACTGTCGCTCAATACATCAGAAGCACTCTATAATAATGGCTTATCCTAATGAAAACATGAGACTGGTTGGCGTCACCTCATGTTATTTGTCTTGTAAGTACCTGCTGCACAAGTTAAAACAGCCTGGGATTAATCGAAGCCCTGCAGAACACTGTTTCAATATACTTTTAGGTGTTTCATTGCTGATTAGAATTCTTTATTGGTGCTCCCTGTTTTCACTTCCTCACCTCCTTCTCTGAAAATACACTTGGTCTTTGATTGTACCCTGCTACTTTAAATAAACAGATCTCTATTAGAAGGAGGTCAAACCACATGCACTGGACAAATGCCAATTCAGGAAATTACATTCTGCCTACCTAAATAACTCTTACAGTTTCAACTGGGGAAAAAAAAAAAAAAAAGGAAAAAAAGTGTTCACTTTTGGTCTTGAACTATAATGTAGAAGCAGTATACCTAGTCGTAACTAAAAAAACAACTTAAAATTTGAATCTCTGATATCAACATTTACAATAAACTGTTTCTGAATTGTTGTCAGACCAAGAACTGCAGTGAATAATTTAGAACAGTGGATATATACAGAAAATCTTAAGATTTTCGCAGACAATACACAAACAAAAAAAAATCAAAGCTTGTCAAAACATTTTGTGTTACAATTTGTTCTCTCAGGATGAAGCCATATACTTTCTAGCCACTTAAACGTAGCAAATTCTGAAAGAAGACACTTAAGATTTATTCTATCCATTCAATATAAAGAATTTCATAAAATAGCATCAAATATAGGCTTGAAGTCTGATACTGAAATGCAGCAAATATTAGAGCATGTGGAGCATATATAACCAGATTGAAAAATACTTTCCAAGTGTTTTTCTGACTTTTTGAAGACATTTCTAAACTATGCATGATATATTGAAGGGAGCTTCTTGGTTTATGATTGTGACTTTTTTTTTTTTTCTGTGCAAGGGGCAGTCTGATCAGATTTGAGCCAATTGCAAGTTACTAACAATCATTTCTTCTGAATAAGGTGCTRTTGTTAGAGCTTATTACTGACAAAGCCCTTGAACATTTTTTTGCATGCTGACCTGTTATTAAAAAGAACTCTCTGATTAGGGATGTAGGTCATTCTCTGATCACCATTAAAAAAAAAATTTATTTTCTCCATAATATTGCTTTATCTAAAGGAATGTGCAACAGGCTATGAATGAGAGTATCACTAATTTTAGACTTACTTCTCCTTGAGCATGGGTGCAAACGATTAGGTAATTTTTTTTAGTAATGATTAAGTAATAATCTGTTTTATAAGCACTGCTTTATGCTGCATTGAGAAATAGTGCCCTATGAATGTTCTAGGTCTCCAGTACCATAAGACCAAATCTGAGACATCTAGACACCTGTTAGAAAGAGCTTGCAAACAAAAGTATKTGCATCTACTGTCCGTAAAATGGAGTTATTCATTATTTCAGGACGTTTTTCACTCTCCATAATGGATGAGTCACAAAACAAAAATCTGCTCTGATGATCTACTACTTCTGATAATAAATGTGTTCAGAAGCTTCTGCAGGTTATAAACCGTCTTGAAAATCAAGTCATAGCAGCATTTCTTTTGCCTTTAAACAAAAATAATAGTTATAATAAGCAAATAAAATTGCAATATAGCTCCTTCTACCCTCTTGCCCATTTTTTTAAGGTCAAATCTGTCAGGAAAAGCTGATACACACTTGTAAACTTTTCCAAGGGAAGGTGTTCTTCCAAATATTGCATATCCTGAACTTGCTTCTATTAATAATAAAGAAAATTTTCATCTGCTTCTAATAGTGAGGGACTGGCCTATAAGTCTGTAAAGTGGTATGCACACCTATGGTGCTATGTAAGTACATAAATAATAATTGTAATTAATGTGTCTCAGCTTCCTGATCTGGAAAGGATTAATTAGTTGAGGAGGATTAATTAGATATTGTTAGCACAGTACTTTGAAGATGTAAAGTGCTATATATATAAGTGCTAAGTACTACTGCATCGTGATTTTCATGTTCTTTGTGCTATACTTAGTAGCTTACAAGTTCTAAGATTTCATTTGCTGGAACATTTGTGAAATTGGATGTGTCTGTCTTATGGACTGTGAGTCTACATAGTTATGTTTGCATACAGTTTAACATTATAGTCTTAAGTAAACAGACCTGCTTTCAGTTTGTAATTGTCAATACCACCGGGGTCATACTGGCAACAAAATAGTTTATAGGCTTCATGGTTGCAGACATCTGGTGTACCATTTTACACAAATAAATGCTACCTTGATGAAACTTGAACTTATACAAACTAAACAGAATGGTGCTAAAGAGAATTCCCAAAGGAAGYGAAAAGTGGGTTTGAATTGTAAGAAGTTCCACAGACTCTCAGATGGCTTTCTAGTAAGCTTGTCTATCACCTGCATAAAATGCATTTTTCTTTTATTTATGTGGGATTTKCTTGATCAAAATATATGAAAAAAGAGAGCTAATACACAAATTAAGAGAGATCTAAGCTCAGATCCTGAACAGGCTAAAGATTCTGTAGAATAGATACTCATTTTTGCAGCATGCTCTGAAATATGGCCATTTTAGCCTTATTTTACAAATGAGGAGTTTAGGATAGAAGAACATTACAGTTCACCAGAAAGTTGGTGCTTTCCTTTCCCTTACGTTATATTAAGACCAGGAAATTAGATATTCAAGAACAGCAAAACAGGTACTGATGACAGGTAAAGGAAGGAAGGAAGGAAGGAAGGAAGGAAGGAAGGAAGGAAGGAAGGAAGGAAGGAAGGAAGGAAGGAAGGAAGGAAGGAAGAAGGAATAATTTGCTTCCTTCAGCAAATGTGTATAGTCCTCTTACAGCAATGGATCTGTCTCAACTGTTGCCTCTCTTTAAAGGTATATCAGAGNGAAGGAATAATTTGCTTCCTTCAGCAAATGTGTATAGTCCTCTTACAGCAATGGATCTGTCTCAACTGTTGCCTCTCTTTAAAGGTATATCAGAGGGAGAGAGGCCTGACTACCCTTTCAGCAAAGCCATTTAACCTAAACCTGGAAGACTGCTATACTTCTCTTATCTTGCTGCTTATGTTGATGTGGAAAGACAACCTGGGAAAGAACTGCTGACAAACTTTATAAAAGTCAGTGAGAGGGGAAAAAATGATGCCAATTACAAAAGACAAAAGTTTCCTTGGTACCGCTGAAACAGCAGAGAGTATAGTTGAACTYTATTCATAATGTGCAGATCATATCAGTGACTACCAAAGGTAAGACGAGCAGAAAATAACATTTCACTTCTATTTGACAACCTAGAAATGCCATGCAGCAATTAATGAATATATCGAATTGAAGGTCTTAACACCCTGCATTGAGTAATGCATCTTACACCGTAGATGTAATGAGGCATCTGGTCTCAAATAGCAACCAGAAAGTCCTCTGTGACCAAGAGGAAAATGCTTCTAGAGGGCAAGCTATCCCCTAGTAAAACAGGTAGGATAACTTGACTCTTCATTTCTCATTGATTGTAGGATGAATAGCTAAAGCAAATGTCCGTATTTTGTCCAGGTGAATTTAAGAAGGTGAGAATAGATAACTACACTTAGTGTGGGGGCATAACTGTTTTATTACCTCTAGAGGAACTGAACAATAGCTGTTAAACTTACCATCTTTTACCCAAACACATATCTGATATTGGAGCAAACTAACAGTATTGTAAACACTGAGTATCCAAGTTGGGGTAAGAATGACGTAGTTCTTTCAGTCAGTGCAAGATGACTTTTGCTTGGTCTTCCTACGTGAGTGTTGTCTTGAATACAGTTATGTCACTTCATGAGGATAAGCTGCCATTCAGTCACAAAGAAATATGATTATACCTTCAAGACATTTTAGCTGGGCCTGTCGCTGTCTGCATAAAATGTTGCAGTAAAACAATATATAAAAAATGTAAATTCTAGRTAACTATGCAAAATATTACTCTAATAGTCACTCATCTGCTAAATCAGGTACTTCTGGCTTTTTTCTTAATTCACTGTTGTAAATGTGAGTGAAAATAAAAGTGTAAACATGCTCCTTAGGAATTGAAAATGAACAAAGAGCAACCAAGTTAAAAGTCCAACTCAGAAAGCAGTTTCTAAAATTGTTGTTTCCTTCATTTCTTTTCTGTATTATACACTGAGGATATTCTGTGTGCATTCTGTGATGACTRAAAAAAAATGTACTTTCCTCAATCCTTTTCTACTTTACCCATTCAATGAGAACACTAACTCAGCTGTGGATTGTCTACTATGATTCAGGATACATCCTTTTTCATTAAGGATGGAATTCCCTAGCACCTGATATGGTATGTCTCATCAATGCATTTTTCTGTGGTTGAAGTAGTCACAGTAACATTCTGTTCATACTTTCTGTGTTAGGAACTRAACTCAAATTCCACCTAGTCTGATGACATGTCATGTAACCTTTTCATGCTGCCTTCTAGCAGGTCTATACTAGCCCCTGGCCTGGCATAMTATGAAAAAAAAAAAAAAAAAAAAAAGAGAAGAAGAGAGAAAATGAGTGCTTGTATCTTATATATAAGGAGTGTTGTCTTAGGAAAACACCAAGGTAAGACTTTCTCTCAGAAACATAAACTAGTACATCTTTGTTTCTGCCTGATGTTTGACAATGTTCATCCCCAACTCAGCAGCTCCCAGATGTTTCTTTCCATATTTCTCTTCCCCTTTCATGGGCAAAAGCCTTTTTGAGGAACTTTGCTCTTCGTGTCAGGCTTTCTACTGAGCTTGGGTTGAYATTCATAACTGCCCAAGTGATGCAGAACACTGATGCCAACTCTTTCATGTTCAGCCTGCAAGTTAATCACATTAAATAATAATAAATAATAAACTGTTAAACACAATCACTGTTTTTAACCTTCCTTAATTGAGGGACATCCATTTAAATAATTACCTTTTTGCAAASATGTTTTTATCACATCTATTATCTGCATGATTATTTCTGTCTTTGGTGGTTCACTTTTACTTTTGGAGGCTTTCTGAACATCCATCTGTTAGTAAAGTAGTATTACACATAACATCTCTCTAGTTAACTGTCTTTTTTTCCTTGTATTCTTTCTGGAGCTTTTCAGTTTTTCACTTCAATTTCTTTGGTTTTAATATATTATATTTCTTCCAACTGTTCACATGTGCAGATCTCTCATACAGCTGTGTTGACATGCTCTTTGCTTTGAAACATCAGCAAGCCAATTAGGGTGATGGAAATACTGTTCATCCTGGTCTCAATATGACACATAGACATTTCAAAGAGTCATGAGGAAAGCATTTTAGCTTTCATAGGATGATCATGGTGGTTCACTCTCACTTTTTGCAACACAGCTCAGACCAACGTATCGAGACAAAATGTTTAGGTTCACAGAGCTTATTTTTGACATTGTATTGAAGGAGGAACAGGAAGAAGAACAGGACTCTCAGAGGGAGGAAACAGTCCTCTTCCTACATGTGCATGGCACTTGCATCCTCATGCATTCCAACTCACACTGAAGGCTTCATTGATTGCTAGTGAGTAAGTATAATAACAATAATTATCTGATTGGTAGGAGTATCATCATCTTCTCTTTAAAGATTTACATAGYTTTTAAGTGCCTATGTGGGCTGTACTGAAAAATCAGTCATTAAATATGCATATTCACAGGACATTTGCTTCAGGATATCTTGAAATGAATTACAAAGTTGTACAACTCTATCCTCAAACAAATGCATGAAAAGAATAAAAGTCAGCCTTTGCAGAAACAGTACTTGACATTTTCTCTTAGCATATCCTAAATCTAACTTTGGAGTAACCACCCACATGAGGACARGGTCAGAATGAATAGTTTGCCTAGATGGGGAGAGCACAGCTACTTCATCAGTGCCAACCTGTTAAAAAATTTAGCTTGTGAAACTCTCCCATCTCAGACCATACAGTTATSCAGTTCTTTCATGCAGATGATAGTCATGATGCTCAAGTAATGTTTTAGTATAGTTCCCAATCAGTTTGAACTCTTTACCGACATCAACCAAATTTGAGATGAGTATGGTCTAAGAGATAATAAATTCCAATGCATTTCATGAGTATAGGCAGAAGAATACAGAAAAGAAACCTTAAAAAGATTCCCACTAGAGAAAAGTTTTCTACTAAATGATTAAGGGACCGGAGCATCTTTCATATGAAGAAAAAGCTGAGAAAGCTCAGACTGTTTTGCCTGGAAAAAGAGAAGACTGAGGGGGGAATATTATCAATGTGTGTAAGTATCTGAAGGGAGTGTGTAAACAGGATGGAGTTAGATTCTTTTCAGTAGTACCCAACTGGAGGACAAGAGTCAACAATCATAAATCAGGACATAACTATGTCCTGAGSAAGGCTTTTGACACTGTCCCTCACAGCATTCTCCTGGGCAAGCTCCAAAGGTGTGGGATAGATGAGTGGATGGGGAGGTGGATTAGGAATTGGCTCGATGGCAGGGTGCAGAGAGTGGTTGTCAATGGTGCGGAGTCCAGCTGGAGGCCTGTACTTAGTGGTGTCCCTCAGGGGTCAGTTCTCGGTCTGGTCCTGTTCATCTTATTCATTAACGACCTGGATGAAGGGCTGGAGTGCTCCCTCAGCAAGTTTGCTGATGATACTAACCTGGGAGGAGTAGCTGATAGTCCTGAGGGCTGTGCTGCCATCCAGAGGGACCTGGACAGACTGGAGGACTGGGTGGTGAGAAACCTCATGAGGTCAACAGGGGCAAGTGCAGGGTCCTGCACTYGGGGAGGAATAACCCTGGACACCAGTACAGATTAGGCGTGGACCTGCTGGAGAGCAGCCCCACAGAGAGGGACCTGGGTGTCATGGTGGACGACAAGTTGACCATGAGGCAGCAGTGTGCCCTGGTGGCCAAGAAGGCCAACGGGATCCTGGG
>NW_020455531.1:469250-471655 GCF_003342845.1 Nothoprocta perdicaria | reverse complement strand
TCTTCACTGTGAGGGTGACAAAGCACTGAAACAGGCTGCCCAGAGAGGTTGTGGAGTCTCCTTCTTTGGAGATCTTTAAAACCCGCTTGGATGCAGCCCTGTGCCACATGCTCTAGGTGACCCTGCGTGTGCAGGGGGGTTGGACTCGATGACCTCTGAGGTCCCTTCCGACCTTGGGCATTCTATGATTCTGTGATTCTATGATAATGTTTTCATCTGAACATGACAAAAATCTTTATTGTGAGGTTGACAGAGCATAGGAACAGGTTGTCCAGAGAAAGTGTGGAGTTTCTTTCCTTAGAGATATTCAAAAGCCATCAGAGGAGGGTTGGAACAGCTGATCTATAGAGGTGCCTTCCAACCACAACTTTTCTGTGATTTTGTGATCCTATGTAAAACACTGGAAAGAAACACCTCCTTTTCAGTCTAAAGCCCTCAAAACTTGTCAAAATCTACCTTYACGATAGTGAGAAAGCTCACTGAACTTACTGAGTGTGTGGTAGTGGCTTAACAAGTGGCTTGCTAGGGTATCTTTGCAAGACAGCATTTGGTCATGGCTAGATGAACCTTTATGGTGTGATTCAGCCCACCTAGCTTTAGGTAATAGAATATAGGCTCTAGCCTGAGCTGATGTTGTCTGCTTCCACTATCAACAGTGCAGAAGGAAGTTCATTCAGTCTCATCATTTTACATCACAGAATCACAGAATGTTTGAGGTTGTAAGGGTGCTCTAGAGACCATTTAGTCCAACCCCTCTGTTCAAGCAGCGACACCTAGAGAACACTGCCCAGAGTCCATCTTCTTTCCATTATCCTCTCAGGTATTTGTAGAATGGGAAGAAACGTCCTGTCCCAGAGGTCTTTGCCTGTCTTTACTGAGTTGAAGGAGTCCTGCAGACTGGTTTAGCACTTTTTTTTTTTTTTTTTGGCTACAAAATCTACAGTGTGTGCAATTGAATGAGCAATATTTTTGCATTTTTCCCAAAAATTCCCACAAGCAAATGCAATTCTGCATTAAACACTCCAGACCCTAGAAAGTAGAATGGGTGAGGGGTCTCTCGCTAGAGATAACCTCTGTATGTAACCCAGCAGAAGAACACTCTGACAGAGCCTCARATATTGTAGGGAGGAACTGCAGATATCAAGTCTCTCAATCTTTACAGTGCAAAAAGTAGGAGCCAATGTCTCTTCCCTTTCTTAAGTGAGTATGGGATGATTCTCATATTTGTCAGTTCTAATAACGTAAGGTTTTTCCAAGCACAAATGTTTTCCCCMAAAAATAATAAGGTCTCAAGAGATAACAAAAGAATATGCTGTTCCTTGTTTACTTTGCCACTGGAACCACATAGGTTCCAGAATGAGTGTTTGAATTTCAGTGGTTGCCTGTACAATAAAATACTTTGTGTGYCCATATTCCCTTAAGATTTAGGACCCTATTTCAAATTGTTAAATTGCCCAGGAAGGTGATATCACATATGGAGACTTTAATTCTTTCTATAATGAAGAAAGGGAACTAGTGTATTTAATTTTGGAATCATATTTTAGCAAAAGCAACAAGGTTTCTATTGACCTAGTAGATTCTTGTCATATCTAATTTACTGATCCACAGTTTTGTAAAAGCAAACATATATAAATGTATAAGCTTCATCTATAATTGGGAAGCATAGATAAAAATAATTTGACATTGAAATTTACACTTAAGAAGTAGTGCACTTCATTGCAATCAATTTTTCATTATGCTGTTGAGATCAATAGCTACAAATAAGATATAAAAACTGTATTATTGATGTGGCACATGTCAGTATAAAATGTGCAATTTTCTATAACATTTCAGTAGAGGAAAATTGTATTATACAATTTCCAAGATTATACATATTGCTCTGCAGAGAATGCTTATTAAAATCAATGTACAGTAAGCTACACACAGGGATATTTTACAAAACAGAGAAAGGTCGGAGCATTTATGAAGGTTAAAAAAAAAAAAAGGAATTGTTGAGTAAATATTGTTTTAAATGTTTCTTTGGTAAGAAGACCATCAAACTCATAAGATTAGGAAGGTATTTCCTAATCTTTGGTGTTTGATTTCCTAGTGATAGTCCCTGTCTGGACCAAGCTGGTGGTGATTCAGGCTGGACTAATTTTGCCTGAAAGCAGTGGCTTAGATCAGATGGAGCATGATAAACTAGCACCTCTGAATGCCAAGATATCTTAGTGAAGTGGTACAGCAGAAAGCCAGCCACATAACTCACACTGTTGCCTTCTTATCACTGTCTAAAAGGTGGCCTTGAAAAGAGCCCAGGAGGGAAGCGCATTTCCTTTCCTTTCCTTTCCTTTCCTTTCCTTTCCTTTCCTTTCCTTTCCTTTCCTTTCCTTTCCTTTCCTTTCCTTTCCTTTCCTTTCCTTTCC
>NW_020455531.1:279159-468900 GCF_003342845.1 Nothoprocta perdicaria | reverse complement strand
CTTCCCTTCCCTTCCCTTCCCTTCCCTTCCCTTCCCTTCTAATTCTGAAGAAGAAATGGTTTGACTTTTGAAAAAAGATTAGTGGACGTTTTCAAGTAAGATAGCTATGTAAAAGCCAGGAAATTTAGCATTATTTTTGGTTAAGGAACAGTAAACATTTTAGAAGATAAGGCATAAGAATAAACTTGATATATGTCTAGCAGGATTATAATGAAACATGCAAATGAAAACCTGACTTCAAATAAAATTATAAGGAATCATTTCTATGGTGTACACCAAACAACACTAAAAAGGAAACTGCATAAAGAACCCAAACTGCATCTAGTTTCTCCACTGAAAACATTTTATTAGGGCTAGAATGTTTTGRGAAAGCAGTTCTACTTTGCTATTTCTTTCCTCTTTTTCCTCCCATGTATATTCTGGAGTATGTAACAAATATTATGCTGAGCAGTTAATGAACAGCTTGAGCATTCACTGAATCAACAAATTTAGCAGTAAATAAGTAGACTGCTCTTCTCTGGCAGTGCACCATGTCATAACCATAATTATGTTTACTTAACTGATATAATACTTGATAACAATGTAAATATAATTCTGTTTCTTTTTCTAATAGACTGCTTCCTAAAGACATTAGAAAGTAGGATACTAGAAAAACAGAGAGATCAAGAGGAAAACAGAAGCTCTATCAAAAATATATATATTTTTTGGACCTCATTCATTTCTCCAAAGCATCTCCAGCAAAAGGTAAGTTAAGCACAATATATGTGATTTCAAAGACAACAGAGAGGTGGAGCTTAAAGTACTTTGATTCATGAAGTGGATTATCAGATAAACTTTCTTCCAATTCTAGTATCTCATGACTGATGCTCATTTAAAAATTCTCCTATTTTCAGTTTAGTCTCAACTGTCAGATAAAATTGTTACTCTGCTGACAACCAACATGAATTCTTTCTTTTTGTTGCTGAGAAAGTAGAAAAAGCCTTGTAAAACTTGRCATACGGTCTTGCAGTTCACCATTTTAAAGATCATTGTGTTTCCATTTGATAAATGGATGTAAAATGAGGCCAACTTGTTGCATGACAGTACATTATAAAATACAACCATAACACCTTCATTCAATGTGGAAATAATTCTACACCAGTTTATGTTTAGAGACAAATCTGAAGGAGTTAACATACTATATGGGGGTGATGTGTACTACATCACCTATTATTAAGACTGCTACACATGATTTTAGAAATGTCACTGTGTTGACCGATTTAGACAAACTGGATAAATATTTGTTAGACATTACTGAACCATCATTATCATAACATTGGTAAATAGCCTCATTTTAATGCACTTGAAAATGTTGCCTTGTACATTGATTGAGGAACTAACAAGAACATTTGAAACAAAGCACAGATCGACATCACAGCGATTTTCATTAAAAGTGAGATGATTTGTTTAGATGTGCTACTGTGAATKTTAAAAAGCAGTGCTGAACAATTGAACATAAACTTTACTATCACTGTGCAGTAGCTTTACCTGCTAAAGTGCTAGGATTTTTAAATGATCAGCCTACACGGAGCATGAGATCTGAATTGAATGAGATCTGAACTGTTTTTTGTCTCTCCAATTCTGCCTGCTTTCAAAACTCATTTACAGTCTCCTTTTTACAGAACACAATCTTCTCTGTGCTATGTTCACTCCTCCTCTATTTTTTTATTGGTTTCTATTAAATCTTTTTTTTTTCATAAATGTTTTAAAATTCTTTTTCCAAAGTCCTTTGCTTCTGAACCTTTTATTTTGCTTAATTCCTACCCCCCAACCACTTCCTGGCTGCTTGAAGTGTTTATTCCCACCATAACACTAGACCCCAAAAATGAGGAACTCTGCATTYGTGATCATAGATGGGGCTGGCATAATCATGGTTCCCAAGGTTAAAAATCRGTGATGAAAACTGTTTGCTCACTGTACGCAGTCAGAGCTTTGCCATAGGCTTCAGTGAGACCACTTGATATGATATCGATTTGATTTAGCTTAAGATCCTTGTAGTCAGACCAAAACTAATCATTCTGTGTCATACCAGGGCAAAAATTTAACTTCATTCAGCTGAATATCTAAGCACAATCAGATTTCTAGGAACAAAGTGTGAGGTTAACCTCAGATTCCATCTCTTATTYTGTTCAGGATAGTTTCCTAATGACCTCTGACACAAGTGCTATGAGGAAAACGTTTCCAAGTAACAATTAATCATATATGTGTTCCTTTATTTAACTTGAGTAATCCGAAAAGATGACCTCTACATGTAGCTAAAGATTATTTAAATACTGTCTTCTCTTTAAGATAATTGGTTCTGAAATTTCCTGGGTTTACTTATGAGTGTTTTGAGAAGTTTCTTTCTCCCTTTTCAAATTTAAGCTGTAAATTAAGAGATGACCTTATTTTCAAATACGTAAAGCTTTAAGTGCCCCAGAAAAGCTTATAAATAAGTAATGGTTCATTTCATTTTCAGTTCTAGAAGACTCCTATCTTAAATGTTTCCAGGAATTTATAAAAAATACTAATATCGAGCTTAGTTACAATCCCCCAAAATATTCATTTGCTATGAAACCATTTTTAGTGTACTTCTCTGTAGTTAACATGGATTTTGTGAAAAAGATAATTTGCTGTAGCCAGAACGAAAGAGCATTTTACTGTTCATAGTCTTCAGAGATTAYCAAATATTTTTCTATCAAGATGAGATGAAATGGAAGAAGAAGTATAGATATAAAGTATTAGCATGTATGTCAAGTTATATGAAGACTTACTTTTCTGTACACTTGCTGAATCTTCTAGGTCTACTTACCAATGAAAGTACATGTGTTCATAATATATCACACCATCTGAATGTTATGACTGCAAATCTCAGTATCCATAGAATATCACACACAAGTTGTTATGCAGAAAAATTGTGGGTAGGATTAGCAAGTATGAAATATATCCCCCTGGCAGGTGGAGCAAAAATCTAAAACTATTTTGTCACAAGGAAGGCTTTCTGTATGAGCCAAAGGAAAGAATTACTCCTTCTCCTGGATTTTAAAAAACATGCTGGACTAAAACTACAAAGTTATATATGAATGCAAGAAATCAAATTGAAAGTGTCTGCAGTAGAGCCAAATTCCAGGAAAATGTGCATTTCACTATGAAAGAAGAAAACTACCTCTTATAGAGTTGTTCTTGTTTCCTCTACTGATCACACATTGTCTTTTAAAAAGTTAGGTATTTTAAGAACATGTCTTTTAAAAGTCAGTGACTTATTTTCCTGTGCCTATTTGACATGATTAGCTATAATGCATTTGCAAATTGCCACCAAATGGTAGAAATTTACTGACTCTTGGGATAAACAGAATAGCTTATTCTAAGACGTAATGATATGAATTGTAACTGGTTTATTCCACAGTTTCTACCACATCAGACTCTGTATGCTTCATTCCCAATCAAAACACTAAAATTGCACTTGTTTAATCATATTGTTCTGGAACTGGACTTAGTTTCACCAGTTAAAATTCTTTCTTAATATGCAGTCTACTTAAGACCTTCAGAGTCTTTGCAGTTCAGAGGGATGAATGTTTTTCTGGAACTCAGCAAAGAATGGCCACACAGAAGAGCATCATGGTCTTCACTCAAATATCTATCAATATCCCAATATAAGTCTGACATCACTTCCATGAGCAGGCAAAACATAAACACGCATTATTCCTCTCCTCTTTTCCTTCTCTCTCACATATACATACTAAAGGCCGTCTGAGAAACAGATCTGCAGATACACAAAGGTCAATTTACTGCTCATGTCCCATTTGGTGCTTTTGAAAATCTTCCTGATCACTGCTCCCCAAAATAACTTTGCTATCACCTCCTGTGCACCACTCTGATCTTTATTTCACTGAAGTAAACTGAGAGTAATGTCATTTAAGCAAATGGATTTCAATTAAGAGCATATATTACTTCCAATCTTTAGGATTTCATCAAGCTGTGCCTGCCACTGCATCACAAGGGTTGAGAGCAAATGTTTGATTCTACTTTTGCTTTCTCCTGATTATCAGAAGCTGGCTCAAGTCTCAAGCACAAGAGTAGGGCTGTTCAAATTGTATAATCATTAATGAACTCAGATACAGGCATACTACACTCCTCTTGGCTGCACACTATCCAACCAAATCAGACTTCAGTTTTTTTGCGGAGAAAGATGGAAACTGCGGCCTTTTTCATGATTGTAAGAAAAACCAGGCTGAAGAATGAGTACCACGTTAAAATTGGTAGAATCCTATAGACTGAAAATAAATACATTCAGCAGCACAGAAAAAAAACATCAATTCATTGTTGATACAAAGTGAGAATACACATTCTGTGTAACAGAAATGGAGTTCAGGTCAAAACCTTCACATCTCAGGATTTCTACTCAGTATTCCTTAAACATAGCCTAAGGCTTGTCTCATAGTCCGTTTTTGAATACCAGAGACCAAATRCTGCTCTCATTTATACCAGTATCCTCAGCTGTTTTACTTAAGAATCAGTGCTGCAAGACCTAATCAGATCCTTATTGCTCATAATAATTTTCAAATGCATCTTCAAACTTTGTGTAGGGTCTCTCAATGCCAGTATAGCTTGTCAACAACATTTTGGGGCATATGTGACAACAAATGTTTGAACAGGTCTTTCCATATAACAAAGGCATTAAGAAAACAGTAAGCGCTTGAAAAAAACTCTCTCCTGTATTTTAAATCCAAGAATCTTAATCCTCCTTTCAAAGCAGGGTAAATCAGAGAAACTTAGCTGATGTCAAAGAGGTTACACTGAGGTAAATCTTGATTAATCTATCAAACAAATCAAATTCAGAGGACCTACAGTCTTTCCATATATTCTATATTATTATTTGATATGTCTATTTTGAAAAGCAAATGAAAAACCTTATAAACCCCAATATGAATTGAGAATATTCTCAATTTCAAAAAGCAGTTTTGAAAAGATTGTTAACCATTTTCTTTGGGAAGTGATTAAAATATCTGGTGGAATATTTATGACTCAATTAAACATTTAAAATATTGAAAAAGYTTAGCAATTATAAGTCTGTTTTTAAAACTAAATATGGCAATGGCAGAAAATACCTGCAGTCTCTATAGATTCCTGACAGGATTTGTTTTTCACTTTTGGTGAAAAAAGCTATTCTTTCTAAAATATTCCCACACATGCCTAAGTTTATTTCTCAAAGCAATGCCACAAAGGATATGACCTCTTTACTCCTAGTAACCTTTCATGGTGCTGAATTGACTTGGACATTGGTGCCAGTCAACACAGCTTGATTTGCTATGGTAAGAATAAGATTATATCTAACAGACTATGTCATTTCCAGGTTCAATAGGCACAGATTTAAAACTAGTCCTCTCTTTGACCCTCTGGATTCTCTTGAACTATTGCACCTTCTTTGACAATGTTTGTGAATGAATGAATTCATGACGATTCAAGGTTATTTTAATGATAATGGCAATGCACTCACAAAGGAAAAAGGAAAAGGCTAGTGGTACTGGCACTAGTGCTTCTTCACCACAGCCGACTTCCTTTTTGACAGACTGACTGTGGAGTGAATTCCTGTTTATGGTCAAAGGCTGAAAGCTGTTGTGTGTCTGCAGCAGTGCTGCTGCTACTGATCTGTGAACATGACATGCCTGATAATATTGCATTGCCATGGCAACAACAAACATGGGGCAAAATTCTATTAGCTGGAGTGACTCAGTGAGTCAAACAGATAATGTGATGGGCCTGGCCAACTGCCCAACAAAGGCTTATGTGAAAGTTGTGATGAATTAACTTTGGCTTGTTATGTCTGTTTTTGTATAAATTCTCTTCTCGCTACTTATTAAGTCCTCATATTTCTGGTGGTTGCTCAATATATAGCACCAGGAAAGACTTTGCTAGCAATTAGCTATTCCAGTGCCTAATACAGCACTTATGCTGCTTTGTTTTAGAGGTGCATTTTTCCTTTTCTTCCGTTTCCTTAATTTCTCTGCAGGTGATTTATATAGAAAGACAAGGGCATTGTTTCTGTGAAGAAAAAGACCCCATTCCCCTCCAAAATATTTGACAGCCTTGCAACGTGGGTGTGGCTTGGCACAGTGTGGCATTTGCTTATATATTCATACAAGCATCTCTTTTAAATAGATGTTCCACAGAGCTGCTCTCTAATCAGGATGAGGGAGTAAGAAAACCTACACTAGACATCATCTGGATCTCACTTTTCGCATTTCAGATCACTGCCACTTCATTAACCGTCACTGAAATGAGGGGGGRGCAGATTATGTTCCCTTTCATCACCAAATAAGTCAAAAGCGTTTTCAGCTACTCAGTAATTTCAGAGGAGCAATTAATAACTAGTAGTAATCTCAGTAGCTGCCCATGGACCTTCACCGTTTCTTCTAATCTGCAAATATCCATGAGGGTAGAAGCAGGTCTCAGATATCAGCCACAAAAAAAAAGAAAAGGAAGTTTTAGCCCAGGAACTGAGTATTTTTTGCAGTGATGGTCCCATAGGAAGGGGCAAATAGGTCAGGGCAGACCCAAGGTCTCACAGTGACCATAATCAATGCAAGAGACCAAAAGGCAGCAGGAGGCACTAAGTATTTTCCTTGCAGCGCAAGACTCCTGGAGGGGAAATCCCACATAAAGGCCCCCAAAATATGGTATTTTAGCACATCTGCACCAGCGCTGAGCAAAAGAGCTTTATGTGGTGTTACATACAGAGTGGCCTACTAATACAAAACAGCAAACCGTGCACAGAAGAAACCCAACTGAAAATTTATTAGCTTGCCCTGAAAATATGTTAAAGGGCCATTCTTTCTTCTAACACAGAAAAAAAAAAAAAAAAAGAAAAAAGAAAAAAAGAACTGAAGAACTTCCTGCATTTATTGCCTCCTAGGGTTTGGCATGATTTCTCATCACATACATATACAAACAACTGGATAGACTTCAATGCATGTGGAGTACATGAACATACCAGATCATACTTCTGACCAGTTTTCTCATTTTTTTTGTTGTTTTGTGTTTGTTTGTAGGTTGTTTTCTTTTTTTATTCTGAGCCCTAGAAATGTATTACTAGGTTACATTGCTGGGCTCTTCCTGATGCACAGCTAAGGCTATCACAAGACCTCCCACGCAAGCAAATTCCCAAACAGCTGTGAGGAAGATACCAGAGGCATGGGCAAAGCTAACTGTCCCATGAATTTTCTGAAATGAGGTCTTATCTGCTGGCTTATCTGTTTTCTGATTCTTTCTTCCTGACAGGAGGAAGATGCATTGCAGGATTCAGAAGACAAGTAGTATGACTTTGGAAAACAGCATCATCTTGTTCAGAAAATTGTGAAATCTACATGCTCAGAGTTAGTTTCAGTATGCAGAGSGGTGTTATTTCCTAGTTTTATACTGAAAAAAATATCTAAAATCTACCTGTGACACCACTAGCTGAATGTTTCAGCATCACTTACCATTGACTCCTAATCCATTTGTGATTGTGTCTAACACACATAATTCTTCCTCCATTTTTGCCAGTAGTCACTGGTAAAAGTCCTTGCATCAGGTCTATGTCTTCTTTCTGATCAAGAGTCTGACCTCAAGGAAAATTAGCCAATCTTGATTTAAAAACTCAACATGGTAGAGAATCCACATCTTCCCTAAGCAAATCGTTTAATTGCTCTCTGTTGGAAATATACTCTTCCCAGAATGATAAAATTCCTTCCAGAACTGTGCCACTCCCAAAAGGCTGCAATTTAAAAATTTAGGCATTTTATCTGACCTGCTGAATAATTTTTTTGAAAGTGTCCTTTCTGCCTTACAGCTCAGAGTCTGAGAAATACATCACAGCTACTCCACAAACACAGATTATATTAAATTATACATTTTTTTCCTATTAAAAACAACTGTATAACTTCAACTTCACTCCAAGCTGTTAGATAATGATCTTATCTAGGTCACAAATGTGCTGAAATAAAGTAGCCAGAGAAGAGTTTGTTTGAACTATTCCTTCTTCCTCTAGGCTCAGAGAGATAAATGTATAAAAAGGAAAGTTCTAGCAATTCTAATAGGGAGACTCTCCTTTCCATCTCCACCTGCAGGCTCGCTAGGGAATTTGCAAGTGATCTTAAAAATAGTGCGTCTTCCTAGGTTAAAAGCACCCCAATAGAGGAGGGTTAATAATTGAAACCTTGATCGTTCTGTTCAGAGATTTACAACAGTATTAGGCAGTGTTTTAAACGTGTTTTTCTTTTCTTTTTTTTTTTAGTATAATTAACATACTTTTCACACATCTTAAATATTGGTTTAGCTAGTCCCTTATTTCACACGGTCCCCAAACTACAGAGGCTGCTGCTCCGTTGCAGTGGAGGCTGAGGACTTGGTGCTTTGGGCAGATCCCATTAATTAAGTGTGGGGGCTGCTTTGAATCCAGAAGTCTCTGCCTGCCATCCTGGTTGTGCTTTTGTGAAAGCACTGCCGACGTTTAATTAAGGCAAGAAAGCAGAGACAGCTTCCACTGCCCTCCTGGGAAGCAGCAGCTTCTGGACAGCAGTTTGGTTACCTGCATGGGTAACATATTTGGTTACCTTAGATAGATAAACTATTAAGAACATTTTAAGATTATTGTGTTTTTAGAAAAAGTTATATTAATATTTTGGGGGTATTTCTTTTTAAAAACAAACATCTAGTGAAATAAAAACGTAGCCATAATATCAGAGCATTTGTTAATGCTCTGTTAAACAGTAGCTGACTGTTAAGGTACAGGGTGTAAGATGTGTGTTACATATAGGCAGGCTGCATTTACCAGAGGTGCTGCAGTCAGAGAATTCCCATCGCACCTTGTTACATTGCCAAGTGAGCAAAGCACAAGGAAACCCATTTATTCCGTGACATTAGTCCTCCTCTTTCCCCAAACTCGCCTAGGAACAGCCTGCTTGCTTTACTTGTAGCTCGTAGCTCTTCAAGCTTGCTGAATGGGAAGCAGTTCCTGCCCACAGCTTGCTTGGGAGCCATCGGCTGCTCCCTGTTTTCTTTGGGGTCTTCTACAATGCTTATAGGAGGCATCTGGGACTGACTTCAGGAACCTAAACTTAAAATGTAACCTAAACCAAAAACCTAAACCTAAAAACATCTGTCAGTGCTTCTGGACCACTTGCTCACTGTGAAGTTTGTGTCTGGCAGGAACAAGGTCACAGTGCTCCACATCTGTGCGGACACGGATCTTCTAGGTTTTTGGAGACTGGAGATCCTGCTTTTCTGAAGCATGTGGAAATATAACTAGGATGTGTCTCAAAGGCTCACTGAAAAAATAAAGCTACAATATGCGAGGCTAAGTCAAATGGAAATGGGAAGATAGCACTGAAGGGAAAAATGCTGGGCACAGCTGCTTCTATAGATCCTTTTCCAGCTATTTACCTACATCTATAATGTTAGTGAGCAGCTATCATTCTTACCATTGCTCTTACAGCAGTGTCCAGGGTCACTTGGGGACTGTCCATCAATGGAGCTGCAGCGATTTGGTGCTAGATGAGGTCTTGGATGTGTGGTGGGGGAGTGTTAGGAGAGTCACCAGTGGCTCTCACGCTCTCAGCTTGCTGGCTGTAGGCCAATCCCCCCGCCTGGACTTTTCTTCAGACCACTAGTAAATACAAAGCTGAACACCTGCTGGCTGCTCGTGTTTGGCTGTATTCAGACGTGCGCATCTGCCCACCCAGATGTGAGGAAGGCCAAAAGGTCAGTTCTGAATGCGAACCTCAAACAGTTTAAGTAAGCTGTCACCTCAACTCTTCAATGAGTATTTACCCCAGTTTCAATCCGAGGACTCTTGTTGTTTGAACTTCTCATTTTTTTATATATATATATATTTTTTTTTTTTCTTTTTCTGTCTTTGTTCTTAGAATCTAACCCAGATAGAAGAAGGCTCATGAAAAGGCATGAAAAAAAGACTGTTCTTAAACAGTCCAACCAAGCAAAAGAACGCGAGGAAATGGAATCAGTTTATATGAAACTTGCAACCTTTCCTAAGTAGAAATGTTAAGGCAGTTTCAACTGTTTTTGAATAAGCTTCTGGATGCCTGGGCTTATTTGAACACAATGTGAATGCTAAACTACATGCAATTTGCCTGTAAGTAGGTGAGGAGAATCTAAGAGAAAAAAATGCAAAGCATGATTAAGAAACAAAACACTACTGTTAATCAGTTTACCTTCCCCTCACTCCCCCACCCCAGGTTACATTTTCCCTGGTTGTTAATTAAGCTTTGCCAAAGTTATTAATCCTCATAGACTTCTGGTGGCAGGGAAGCATAAGGTTACAGCTAAGTTTCTTCGAGTATATTGTCTGTGTATACTCAGAAAAGCTCATTCCTTCTGATCGTTCTCTGCTTCTTGTTTGGATGCACACACATCCCTAGAAATTAATTATGTTAGAAGATAGCAAAACTGCAGTACATTGGTTTGGTATGTTATATAGGTTGACAACAAATCAGATTTACATGCGGCAAAACATGCCTAGAGCAATGTTTTAATACACTCCTTTTTTCTGACTTTCACAAATCGTATGTTTTCCATTTTTTAATTAATAAATTATCAAGGATGCTCATGAAAGTCAGAGAGTAATAGCATTGCCTAAAACTAGACACTGAGATGATTAGACACAACTCCTATTTCTCATGCAAGTCTCACAATGTACCTGGATTTTGAACTGATGCTGCCACCATTAACCCACCTACAAGTTGTGCCTGGGCAGATAGACTGCTGAGCTGAACTGTAACAGATTATGCAATTCTTTGCTGTATTTTAACCACCCTGTTTAGCGGCAGAAACTGTTTTGTCTTTGTTGGTTCAGCCGCTTTTCTTTAGGATCCTGATTTATGACTTGGGCTGCTATGTGACATAAGAGCAAAAGCAACAAAGCAGCTGCCTACAAAGAAATCAAACCTTTATAATTTAAGTTATGATCTGACCCAGTTCTCAGAGATAAGCTGCTATCACTCTAAACCCTGGTGCCAGCCCAATTTCACAAAATTTCCATCTTTTTAAACTTAAATAAAGTTAAAAAGATGAAGTGATTTTAAATTTAAAACATTTGAAATGTATGAAGAAAGCACAGTACTCGGAATAGCTTTACCATACTTGCAAAATTACATTTTCATTTTGATGAAAAAATAGCATTAAACAGACAGCTGCTTCTGCCTGTTGAAAGATTAGGACAATATAACCCCAACATTGTATTGTCCAGGAGCAGTAAAAGGAGATTATTTCTTCCTTTGTCTACTACAGTGTCTGTTCTAACATCTTCAACAAATAAGAGAGGTCACTGTGGAAGACTGTGGGATGTTTTCAGATATCCAGAAGAGTCATCTCTTCAAACTTAAGATTTTTCCTTAATGCAAAAGATCATGAAGAGTATTCAGTGCTCTACTTAGACAGCAAATAAGGTAGCAGGACAATTTTTCATATTGTCAAGAAATCATGCTACTGAGTTTAAAGAAATTAATCCTTAGTTGTATTCATCCCTCTGATCCAATCTAGTGAAATAATCTTTACATGACAAAGTGACACAAGAAAAAATAGTTTGCAACCAAAATTTTTCAATGCCCTTAAGTAAACTTGGTTTTCAGAACAGAGCGAGTAATCCATTTTGAAATTATTCATCTATTTAAGATGGACCTAGGCAAAAGCACCAAAAGCACTAGCCATTTTATGAATGACTTGCCTATGGGAACACATAAGTCTGTGAGCAGATGAGACTCATTGCTTTGAAACTTCTTGCATCATAAACATCACTCATGTATTTAGTATTTTGTTGCACTGCATTTTTTTTTTCATTTTTATCAAAGAATCTAATGGTAAAGTTTCGGGACATAATGGTAAATGACTAGTTGATGCTCACTACAAGATACTACATCTGTTCCTATTTGCTCCTGAGATACTCTTGGACCAGAGCTCCATTTCAATTCCTGAAAGACTTACTTTGACTCTTATAAATGATTTGAATGCCAGTGAGTACCAATGGGCACAATGTAGTCTACAGCAGCCCTGAAACTAAATTGGTAGTTGACCTTGGAGTGAGTTGATAGGATGTATTTGAAGGGCAACAATGAGCTCTGGCTTATGATTGCATTAACAGAAGTCCCAGAAGTGGAAGATGACAGGAGTAGTATTGAATGGAATATGAACACCAAGATTAGAAGCATATCCCATGAATTAGGAATGCACAAGCTCTGTAAGCATTTTGCATAAAAGTGATGTGAAAATCTGGGCCTAAGTGAGGTTTTGCCTGACAARCACAATTTAATTTTTGTAGTTGTAATACTATTAATTATGTATCCAACTACATTGAGAAAAATATAAATTTTAATATAGTGTACAAAAGTTGTTGATTTATCTTAAAAATAAACAAAATGGAAATTTTGATCAAGATGTTGAATACATTAAGTCAGGATATGTCTTGTAACAGCTGATGATTTTATATATCCACTCATAAAACTGTTACAGATATTTAAAAAATAAATATATTAAATTCAAATAGAATTTAGTATAGAAGGTAATTTTAAATATTTGATGATGTAATTAAGGATTGTTAATGTTCTTTATTTTCAGATTAAAAATTCATAAGGATTTTCATGCTTTTCATCTTTATTAGACAATGTGTTAGTCATAATTATTTGTTTCATATATTATAAGCATTTCATGAATAATAACCATTTAAAACAGAAAAAAAACTTTCTCCTTTAATTGTAATGACTGTAGCATATGGAGATATTATATTGTATGCAGTCACACTCTGCTGTTGTTTTCTGTGCATTTTCCTTTCTTAAGAAAAACAGAAAGAGACTTCTTATTTTAAAAAGGCTAAATAATTTCATTAAATTGTCTTAAAATGAAAAAACAAAACAAGTAGATTTTTTTTTTTTTATATCTGAGTTCATATTTGAGAATCATATTGATTTTTCTTTTCCGTCATTTGTCTTTTTTGGTATTGTAGAAACTTTAGAAAATAGTTCCAAGAGCATCAAATGTGTTCTTAGGAAAAGTTACTTGAGAAAGTAATCAGCACAAAGAAGAGTGATGGCAAGGATCCTTGCGGCCAAGGTGAGCCTTGGCTGAGAGCAATTTTGGTTAGACTGAAAAGAAAGCAGTTCTGAAATAACGCAAAGCTCTTATCTCTCTGTAGCGATGGACTCTTTTCCATTTATATAAATTAATGCACACTAGGGACCATGTGGCAGGAGATGTATTCCCCCATCCCACTGAACTTTAGTCAAGGATTTTAAAATACACAGTGAGGTATTTTTTTGTCCCTACTTTTCCTGATTCTTATTTATTTCACAGTGATTTTATAGTTATTTATATTATATAAAATCAGATGATTCTGATATGATTAAAAGCTACAACAAACCTGTTCTTCAAGGATGACTTGATGTTTACAAAGTTCTTAGCCTTCATCAAACTCTTCTACAGGTTCTCCTGCCCTCCTCACATGCAAAGGAGATACATGTGAAACAGAGTCTTTACTATCTTTCACATTGAGCATCCATCTGACGTTTAAACCTTTRATTTATGCTTCAGCAAGGTTGGGAGCTCTGGGAACAATGGTGAATGCAAAAGGAATGGAAAAGGCCAAAATCATGGCATTTATGACAACATACTTTATAAGCTTTCATGGCCTTAAACAAAAGAGGGAAGTATTTTCTTCTTTGGATGATCCTAGAGGAAGCTGGATTCTGAGGATTATCATATTGCCATAAATGGGTGTGTGTTAGAGGAACCTTTCTTTCTGTTCTGTTTCTAGTAAAGGGAAACAGAAATCCTGTGGGCTTCCTTCTGGATGCATCCTAAGAAAGCTGTTTTCAAAGGGAGATCTGGTTAGAGTTAGCACCTTCAAGGAAAAAAATGCAGGAAAAAGAGAACTCAAGAGAGGGAAAATAAACAATGAAAAATTATATGCATTTTTCATTTCATGCAAGACATTTATAAAAATACTTCTATTGCTTCTATGACATTTCTTATCTGTCTTGGGATCTCCCTACTTTTTCCCATCCCCTGTCTTCTCCCCATTCCTATTCTCATATTTCTACTTTTTTGTCTGTTCCGTGCAATGAAGGTAACAGAGATCCCTCTGAATGATAAAAAAATGATAAAATGATTAAAAAAAATGAAGTAAATAGAGAGGAGAATCATTTTGTTGTASAGGAAGGCAGAAAAATATCCAAAATTAAATGCATTTTAACATTTTCAAGTAAAAGTATAGAACACATAAAATATACAAGAAAAAGTATGAAATTTTTATCTTTCTTCCCTAAAGATTCCACAAATTACAAACAATTTTTTGTATGAAGAAAGGTAAAAAGCCTAATTGAACATTTGTTTCTTGTAATTGAACATTTATATTCTTATTAGAATATAAAGCTTCTTTCAGATTTATCTCTGATAGAGAGGAAAGGCTATGGCACTAGCCATAAAACCATTCTCTGTAATCCTTCTGTCTTCTCTGTTTGACAGGTGCAAAGATCAGGCATTATGTTCTCTGAATTTGTTTTCATTTAACAGTGCACATCTTGCATCCTTCACTGACCTTGGACAAGTCACTTTGGATAGGGATCATCTACCCTAACTTAGACGTTTAAGTCTAAGGTAATMATCTAGGCTTCTTTCATAGTCACAAATAAAAACCTCCAGAGGATAATTAGTCTCATCTTAACATCAGTGCCTAAAAGATGCCAGATGATTTTTTCCTATAAGTTTAAAGAGAGCCTAGGGTGATTTTCAAAATCTTAAATGTCTAACTTTTAGTCAGCTAAAGTTAGGCAAGATGACTCGCACCTCTAATTTATGTGTGTCTCAGTTTCCTTCTTTGTACAAAAAGAGATCATATTTCCCTGCTTCCCTGGGATGTTAGACGCCTAAATTAATTAAAGTTTGTAAAGCAGGTTGCATTTGTTGGATGAAGGCGTTATATAAATGCAAAGTATGACAGACAGACTGATTGATTGAGTTAGATAAGATAGATATTGTTTGGCATGCTAAAGTAGTGCGRATGCCAGATGATATTATGTGAAAAAATCAGAATACAGAAGTCAATGAGGTCTGGGCTGAGTTGAGCCGCATAAGGCACTTCCTTCAAAGGGAGAGCAAGTTTAGTTATACTATCATCCAAACTCAGAGGAATTCAGAAGTTTGCCCACTTTTATTATCACACTTAATTTGCTGGAGTTACAGAGGGGAACATTATAAAAAATTGGTGAGTTTTGCTGCACGTGTATCCCTGAACTCATCATTATGCACAGTTTTAGAAAATGTACACTATTTCTTATTCCATGGACAGAGTATATCATTGTTCTTTTGATGTTTTATCACATTGGATGTATGTAGGGAATGATGATTTAAGCTCTGAAATGTAAATTGCCCTTACAGTGCTGATAGTAGCTATCGGATAGTTAAAAATATGTTATATAATGCCGTACATGACCCAATTCTATAAACAAAATGATATATGTAGCGAAAGCCAATGAATATGGGGAAAAAAAAAAAAAAAAAGACTATCAAAGCAATTAAAAAGCGGTGAAAAAATCAGTGGAATTCAGTGGAAAAAAAATATTTCAAAAATATGGTATACATGAATAAGAAATTAAAAGACAAGGATTTCGTAGCATGTGTGCTTGTCTCTGGAGAAAACAATACTCAGATAGCCTTAGCCAACAGTCCCATCATTTCCACATGGCAGAGGGACACAATGGAAGCAGACAAGTGCTTGCATTGCTCCTCGTTACTGTCTCATGGCAAAAATGAAATTACATCTGCTTATGCAAGGCTGAGGTTTCTCCCCAGCGATCTCAATGGCAGATTGCAATTGGATCTGTGCCTTTGATAAGTAAAATGGTGTGACATGTATACTACAGCTAGATACCAACATAAGCATAAGCGTGGAGCAATTTCTATGTACATATAAGGCAGTAGAGAGAAAACATACCAGATAACGCACCCAGACGGAGGAAACCATGAAGGACTTTTAATTAAACCTATGAATTCATTTTTTTCTCCTACTTTTCTCCTTTTTCTTGCTCTTGGGATTTTGAAAACTAATTTGGAATTCTCTTGATATATTTTGAAGAAGCATACATATGGTATGTAAGGACAAAAGTACCCCCRAATACTCCCTATAAAAATGCAATACTTGACCTGTATTTTATGGTTAAGAGGCAGAATAGCACCCTCCCAGACCTACATCTAGGAGGAGTTCACTAGTCATCCCCTTCACTCAACTATGTGTATGCTTGGGGAACTCAGTAGGGAACTAAGTGTTGTCTCTGACCTCTCACTGGAGGAAATATTTTCTGATAACCAAAGAACAGCAAAAGATTAAGATGAACATTGAATAGCCTGTGGCAAGCAATGACCGATGCACTTTTAGTCTATTTCCATATAAGAGTGCTGAAAGAATCTGCAGGTTTGCAATGTTTTTCATGAATTAACTTTCTCTTGCCTGGATACTAATGAATAATGCCTAGTATGAAACAGTAAATAAAGCAGAGTCATTTCACAGAATCTCAGAATCACCAAATGGTTAAGGTTGGAAGGGACCTCTAGAGATCATCTAGTCCAACCTCCCTGTTCAAGTAGGGACACCAAGAGCATGCGGCATAGGGTGCCATCCAGGCAGGTTTGGAAGATCTGAAGAGAAGGAGACTTCACAACCTCTCTGGGCAGCCTGTTCCAGGGCTCTGTCACTCTCACAGGAAAGTTCTTCCTCACATGGAGATGGAACTTCTTGTGTTGCAACTTGTACCCATTACCCACTCTTCTGTTGCTGACTGCCACCGGGAAGAGTTTGGCCTCATTCTTCCTACATTCTCTCCTCAGGTATTTATACATATTGATCAGATCCCCTCTCAACCTTCTCTTCTGTAGGCTAAACAAGCCCAACTCATTTAGTCTTTCCTTGTAAGACAGATGCTCTAGTTCCTTAATCATCTTTGCTGCTCTGTGCTGCACCCTTTCTAGAAGTTCCCTGTCCCTGTCCCTGTCCTTGTTGAACCTCATGAGGTTCCTCTCTGCCCAACTCACCAGCCTGTCCAGGTCCCACTGAATAGCAGCACAACCCTCTGGAGTGTCAGCCACTCAATCCAGTTTGGTATCGCCCGCAGACTTGCTCAGGGTGCCCTCTGTTCCCTCATCCAAGTCACTGATGAACAGGTTGAACAGCCCTGGGCCCAGTACTGACCCCTGGGGGACACCACTGGCCACAGGCCTCCAACTGGACTCAGCCTCATTTCATAGAATCATAGAATTATAGAATGCTTAAGTTGGAAGGGAYCTCAGAGATATCTAGTCCAAGCCCCCTGCACAAGCAGGGTCACCTAGAGTACGTGACACAGGGCCACATCCAAGCGGATTTTAAAGATCTCCAATGAAGGAGACTCCACAACCTCTCTGGGCAGCCTATTCCAGGGCTTTGTGACCCTGGGCCTGTTCGAACAGGCTGGAACATTTCTGTTAAGAAATGTTTTCTTAAGTTCATGTGGAACTTCCCATGCATCWGTTTGTGGCCRYTTCYTCTAGTCCTGTCAGTTGCCAGCACTGTAAAGAGGCCGGTCCCCTCCTCCTCACTGCCTCYCTTGAGGTATTTATAGACACTGATCAGGTACCCCCTCAGCCTTCTCTTCTTCAGGCTGAGCAGGCCCAGCTCCCTCAGCCTTTCCTCATAGGGCAGATGTTCCAGGCCCCTGATCATCTTCATAGACATTTATCACCACCCTCTGAGCTYTGCCATCCAGCCAGTTCTCAATCCACCTCACTGTCTACCTGTCCCGTCCAAATTCTGGTGCTTTCCTATGAGAATATTATGGGAGACGGTGTCGAAAGCCTTGCTGTCATCAAGGGACAACATCCATGCTTTCCACTTGTCCAGCCGGCCAGTCATTCCATCATAGAAGACTATCCGGTTCATCAAATATGTCTTCTCCTTGGTGAATCCATGGGGACTATTCCGGATCACCTTTCTTCTTTTCCTTCACATGCCTAGAGATGGTCTGCAGGATGAGCTGCTCCATCACCTTTCCAGGGACAGTGGTGAGACTGACCGGCCTGTAGTTGCCTGGCTCCTTCCTCTTACCCTTTTAGAAGAGTGGGGTGATATTGGCTTTCTTCCAGTCCTCTAGCACCTCCTCCTCTCTCCATGACCTCTCAAAGATGACATGGAACAGCTGAGCAATAAAGTTCATGCATTTGCCTGTAKTTTTGCAAGTTATTTTTAATTATTATTCACTGTTCTACTCTATTGCAGATCCCTTGCTATTTCCTGTGTATTAAACAATGGCAACAATTCACTACTACTAGATTAAAGAGCTGGAAGCAGATTTTTTCATTAAGGCGAAAGGTTAGATCAGGCATCCACAGTGAAAACCTGAATGAATTGTAATGGAGGATAAAGCATCCTTTACCCTCCACATTGTAAGGTACACCTGTACCCTGGACTCTTGTGGAGCAATATATCTGCAAAAAGCATAAGGACTGCTAGAGTAAACTGCACAGCTTCTCCTAAAAGTGATATGCATATACATATGCCTATCTATATGCATAAAGAGCTTAATCAACTCCAGGAACAATGTCCAGAAGTTTTAGCTAGTTGTATACACATATCCAAGATCCTCTTCAACAAGGTAATATTGTTCTATCCTTTCTATTTTGAATCTAATGAAAACCAGTTCATCATGAATCTGTAGTTCTCTACCATACTGAAATAGATATGTTTAATAATTCCTCCACTTCACTAGTTTGACTAAAGGATTTTGCTAAGACCCTGAGATTAAACTGAAGGGGTTTGTTTGGAAAATTATTACAACTGTAGAGCTTTGACTAGAGCTACGGTGATTTATGCCAGCTGACTCTCTGTCCATCTTGTCCTCTGTGCTCAAATGTTTGCCACCATATATTAGTTCAGGATTTTTTTTTCATTCCATCATTCTCAGGATTAGTTACTCAGACAATTTTTTCCTTGCCATTGTATGTTACTTTTACCTGAAAAATAAAAATTGCTACAATCTCATATGGAGTTTATATATCACTTATCAAATAATAGTTTTCATAGGAAAAATATTTGATAAGAAAAGACTTTGCTTCTTATATGAACTACATATTAATTCTTAACACAAAAGAAACGCTATCTGCCCTACACTCTAGGAAGTTCATTTTGAATCTATTTAGTGCAACGGGGCCTGGTTCTAATTACAGCTTCTGAACACTTAACACACTTTTAAAGTGATGACAATAAAAGCAGTAGTAAACATTAAAGTCTAGAAACAATACACATTCTAACATCTTGTATATAGCAATTCAGTGTGCACCTGAATGTAATACAGTTTTCAATAACCCTTGACCCTGCAGCATTATGGATTACTGTGATTTCTACATGGAGAACTTTACAATATGTACAGTGAGTACTGTTAGTACTGTTAGTAAACAGTGTTTTTTACCCACATAGTCTCTTGCTTTTAACCACTCTCTTTGTAATATGACTCCCCCTGGTAGTGAACAAGACATGTTCACGTAGAGTTCCCTCTCTATATACATAAATACATGTGTGTGTGTATGTGTAACTCTCTTTCTCTTTCTCATATATATATATATGTGTGTGTATGTCTATTTTATATATATATATGTGTGTGTGTGTATACGTGTATGTTTAGACATGGAAGAGGAAATCACATCTTCTGCCTCCCCCACCATCCTCTAAAAAAGAGTTCTGAAAAACACTCAGATATCCAAATTTGCCTGAGATTTTCTTCTACCTCTCTTATTTTCTTTTCTCTCTCTCAGCTCTGTACAAATATATATAGAGATATATATGCCTTTTTACATTGCCTCCAAGAGTGGTAACTTACTGATAGGGTAAAACCTTTTTCTTTTTCCAAGATTCTGCTTAAAGGTTTTAGAAGTCTTTAAAATATAATAATCTTGAGTGAAAGTATAGTTTTATCCTGGAAGTTTTATTTTCTCTCACTCTATGGTACTGCTTTTTCTGATTATGCTTCCCCAAAGAACACTTTAAGGTATAGTTTAAGATCATTTGAAGTATAATGTATACTTTATACAGTACATATAATTTTACTTACTTTTGCCTAAAGCATACTTTRTGAGGGGTGTGGAGAGAGCAGAACTAAATCCTAGGATATTGTACAAGTGACTATTAATGGGAAGTGCTTCAATAGGGTATTACTTTTTATAGTAAAGATGCCAGCTCTTTTTCTCTAGCTTTCAGAGTAGACCTACTAAAGTCCTTGCTTGCATCAAAAGAAGTCTGTTTTGCTCTCTGTAAAACGTATTGACAAACTCTGTTATAGTGGAAGCATCTAGAATTAACAACCTGAAACATCCACATGGCTACTTTTTCCTGCTCTCTAAAATGGATTTTATAGTATATTTTATAGTACTGTAACTCCATATGTGCCTGTGGCCACATCACCTCATCACAGATAGATGCAATCTTGCAATGCCTCTGAGAAATAAAAACTAGCATCTCTGGGTATAGAGGTGACACAAATGTTGGTTTCAGAACTTGCCAAGTTCACGCAGAAGAAAGTGGTGTGTAAGGAGCCGAGCTCTGTTCAGTACACAACTTATACAGGCTACTGCTGTGCTACAGAACAGCCTGCCTTCTCATGGAGTCAGAAGGCCATCAAGGGTGGTGTTTTCACCTGAAGGGCATGAAGATAGCTGCAAGAAAAAGAGAGAAGGGGAAACTTTTGAAGTGCATCTCAGACACATTACAAGTAACTGGGATAGCTGCAGTTGGTAAAATAAATAAATAAATAAATAAATAAATAAATAAATAAATAAATAAATAAGTAGATCTTGCATCATGGCAGTGTGTACATTGTCTGATGATTTTGAGTTCTAATTATCAATACAATTCACTGATTTTGAGCTGGTCACACCTAACTTGTGAAATGTATGTAGTAACAGTTAATTGACTCACTAGTTAATTCCCACTTGTATTGGAGAGTTTCAACCAAGACTTTAATTGATTTTTGTAGTAATCAGTTGTTAATAGGATAATTTGTCAATACAATAATAAAACAATTGTTTCTGTAGCGCTGTGAGTTCAGCTTATCAGATAACAAAGTTAAGGCTGGTTTCATTAATTAAAGGCAGGTGTAGGCTTTTCAGGATGAAAGATATAAATCCCCATGGCACTGTGGAAATCTAGGTCAGAGGCCAGGGAAAAATTAGTTAAGCATGATGGACTGAAAGTGATCTGTACAGGTGTTTCAGCTTTCTTTTGGAGTACCACTTCCTGTGTTCTTATTTGGCTTTGGCAAAGCCCATAGGTCAACACATGTATTTTTATACCTGCTTTAAATTAAAAGCCCATCTAGAGCTGCCTATTTCCAAATTTCAGATAATGGTACTTATTCAAGGGAAAGCATTTAATAAAGTCTTTGTTTTGTCATGTATTTCCCAAGGAGAGTTGTTGGTAACACTAAGTGCCTCTTGGTTCCTAAAGTAAGAGACTTCAAATATTTCTCAAATAATTTGCAAAGGTGGAAAAGCAATTATTACATGAGGGTAAGTGCTATTTATGAAGACTAGATGAAGGCAGGACTTTAGTGAAATAAAATGGCAATTAAAAAGCAGCCTGACTGATGCAAATGTGTTAATCCATCACATGCAATCTATCACATGCAATCCTCCCACAGCATAAGCATTTTTCCCTCTGCCAAACTTCTTAAAGTATTTTTTTCCATCTCTCTTGTTTTCAGCGTTGGATATTTTTCTCTGCATGATACAATGTTGATTAGATCCTTCTGTTTTATGTTATTCCATCTTAACAAAACAAGATGAACTTAAAAAAAAGCACAAGAAACTTGCTAAAAGCCACAGCTATTTAACTTCAACCTCAAGTTTTCTTTAGAGAGAAGAGACTTTAGTCTTTGACACCAAGCATACTGTGTTTTGTGTGCTGATTGTATTAATATGTCAAGCTGAAATTGCCAAAGACATGGTGTGATTTTGGTAGAAATGCAGCACTTTCAGCCATATGTATGATCTTTCTGGCTCATCATTCCTCCACCTCCAAATCTGACWTTTTAGGTAAACTCTTAGGAATCTTAACCTGTGAAGTACTGGATGGCAGAGTTTGTTGGCTKTATTTCTGATTTTCCCTTTATTAAGTTGGAGCTTCATTGTATTTTATTTTCCAAACACAGAAATTATCAGAACCCAACAAAACATGAAGTCATTTTGACAGAATCACTCACCTTCAGATTCTCAGCATAAGGGTATGGGAACTTCAAGAAAATTTAAAAAAGAAAGTAAAAAAAGAAGAAGGGGGAGGAAGGTGATTCTTAGTAGTTCATATCTTTAGCAGCAAGCTTATCTCAGTAAAAGACTTCTTTGTTCAGGAAATGCAAAGTGATTTAAAATTAAAATTTTGTTTCACATTTCTAAGAGAGGTCTGGTTACCCTGCTGACTCATAGCAATGACTCCAAATGTTCTAATTGTTTGCTAGTGGGAGCTGAGACTTTCATTTTGACTTCCTCAATTACAACATTGTTCATTTGTAACGTACTGTACAAAGCAGTTCATTCCCAAAACCACTGAACAGTATTCCTTTAAAGTTCATTTGTCAAATCAATCTCACCTTTTTTTTCTCTTTACACAAAAGAAAAGACATCAGGATAAAATAAAAACGGTCTGTCTTTGCTTGTTTGTACATCTAAGTACTCTAGCTATTCATTAACTTCTCCTTGAGAGTGAAATACTTTTTTWACTTGGGCACCAGCGATATATTTTTCTGACTGAGGAATTAAACATTCTGGAGCTAAAACAATGCTTACTATTTTCCTGTCAAACATACATGCCACCACTACTAAATTAAATCTTGTCTCAATCCAGTAGAAAGTAGGACTATAGCAAAAAAAAAAAAACACCCTTTCATATTATGGTATAATTTAATGAAGATGTGTTTAGGTAACACAATGCAGAAAGAAAATCTGATTTGCCAAAATTTCAATATYAAATTTTAGCTTCTTTTGCACAGTAAGTATAATCATAATTCAATATAATAATAATTTGAAAATGTGTGTGTATACGTTTCTATGTATATATAACGAAAAGCTATGTCAAATATTAAGAAGTCTGTTGTAAACCAACAAAGAAATTTTGAAGTCAGTGAAACTATTCAAATGTATGCTAGCAAGAGATGAACATTGACAATAGAACATTGACAATAGATATATGAAAATAATCATTTGTCTTTGTAAGGACAAAATTCTACCAGCAGAATTARATCTTCATTTTAGTGTTTGTGCAAATCTATCTGTCTATAAAAATGCACAACTATTTGTGCTGATTGAAAAAAAGTATTTTCTGAAGCCTTAGAAGTGAGATTATTCTATTAGATTCATTTCTAAGTAAACCTCATATGTTAAGGTAAAATACGAATGCTGTTTGCATCTTTTGTAATTAAGAATACTTCACTCTGGCATTTCAAGTAATGTATTTCTATTATCATTTCTCACTTAGCTAAAATTAAAATAAAATTGAAATAATAATGTTGTATTAGAGAAACTACTGAAAACCTTCTCTCTGTCACTCAGGAAAAAAAAAGGAGTCAAAAATTCTGCATTTCCTGCAGGACTGCATGATTAAAAGTTTGTGCCTAAATAGTATGAATAAAAAAAAAGTATATATTCAGAGAGACAGTACACAGAAGTGAAAGCAGCTGAACTTCTTGCAAACCACCCTCACTTGTGAAAAGAGAGAGAACAGCGGCTACCATGTGTCACAAAACCTAAATATATATTATTTTGTTCCTTTTCGTTAAGACTGCATAGGGCATAAGTTGTTTTCAAGCATGCCTCGGACTCCTACAGCTCCAGCTGTCATGTGTAATTAAACATTTGGCCTCCACAATTACTCTACAGTGTACATATGCCAGTATTTCAAGCCTGGAATATGCATTTCAAAGAAGAATAATTCCCTGGAAATCCTAAATTGACAGGAGCAAAGACAGCCTGAAGGAAAGTAGTCAGAGAAAACTGTAAGGTCGGGATCTAATGATTAAAAAAGAAACTTCAAGAAGAACTTCAACCCTTAACTAAACCAATGGGAAAAAGAACGACAGTTGGCAAGCAGATTTCTGCATAGGGATCCTGATTAGGGAGCCTCTTGGGTTAATTTAATATTATCAGTGTTGTTCACCTTGCTGTAGTATGCCTTACCATTAATACCATTTAAACAGATTTTTTTTTCTTGAAGCATATTTGGCATCATTTATTTTCCATGAATACTGATCACGGCATTATTAAATTTGATGATTCATTTTGAATCTGAGGTTGATTTATCAGCAGAGTGTTTTTTTCCTCCCTTGCTCTCACAAGCTTCCATTTACTGTTCCATTGATACCATTGCCTTAAGTAGTACTGAGTTTATACTTCCATCATGTACCCTCTTTTTTTATCATTTTGCATTAATACCTTTTTGTAAAGAAATCTGGTGAAAAATAAGCCCCTGAAATTTCCAGTCTACATGTAAGAAAGAGTGTGTAGAGAAACCCAGGTCTTTTTAGGTAAGCAGAAAAGAAAGTAAGAAGTACTAATAAATGAATGATAAAGATTTTTTTTTAATAAAATGCCYCTCTCTGGAGTGTCTTTGAGGCCTAAGGGTGTTTTCTGTAGCTCTTGATCACCTGTTTAGTTCCTTAGTATATAAAAAAACTACAATTCTGGTTCAAGAATTTGATGTTTTGTTTTTCTTTTAATGGAAAAACTTCTTTTAAAGATGTGTGGAAAAATAACTGATCCATGCTAGATTAGGTGTTCAAAACTTAAATATACAAGACTGAATTAATCACTATATGTTCYTTCATATGGAACAGATGTATGATCTGTCTTCCAATATGTGATCCATCTAACATTTCTAAAAATAATAATAATGCAGAAAAACTTTATAAAAGAAATCCAATAAGATAACGGCAAACACAGAAGTGTGAGTTTGAAACATCTGCATTTTTCTTTGATAAATACCTACCTATCAGGAATGATTTTTCTTTTTTTCATAATTCTTTCAATTATATCATTTAGCTTTAGAAAAGGGAAAGAAGGATTGTTTCCGCTACCATTCCCAACAGCAATTCCGCTAACTGAACTGAATTAATGACAATAGAATACTACCCAAAAAGGCCGTTGTCAACTCTGCCTACATCCATTTTGCTAGTGTTAGTACTGCAGTCATGCTGACCTTTATTTCATTTCAGTCTAAGCTAAGACACTTATCTTTATGTGAATGTTAAAGATAATCGTAAAATTTTACCTTAATAAAATTTTAAAGCTCGCATCATCGTATGGTGCCATGGCATGACAGGGAGCTACCATGCTTGTCACTGTGGATGATGGAATAGCAATAAATTCATGTGAACCCACGTACAAAAACATACATACAAGGAAATAAATTTTTAATGTGGCTTGGCATTAGGCTTTAGYCTGCAAGTGTTTTATACTGAAAGAATCTCTCTGTCAAAGAAGCAACAGGACCACAATATGACTGAGTCATCAACATCAATTCAGCCCCATTCAATAAAGTGAAAGTAAAGTCATACTGTGTGTCACTGCGGGAAGAGCACTTGCCTTGTCATTTTGGGTTTTACTTCAAAATCCAACTCTGCCAAGTCTGAGGCTGTTGATAAGGAATTGAGTATAGCTTTTCCTCATTACTGCTGATCACTGAGGACTCAGCTTGGTAAGTAGAAGCTATCGACTTTATTGACTTTAAGTGATAATTTCCATGTTTCTTTTAATAGCTGCTTCTGTTGCAGACTGTTCAGAAGAAGAGACAGCCTATCTGCTAATTCTGGCAGCTTTGGAGCACTGGTATGAGAAAGGTCCTTCTGATTAAAAAGCAAAAGTAATAACTCTGGAAGACAAGAACCTTTTGCTGCTTTTCCCATCCTATTGCCCACTCCTATTCTGCTCCAGTCAAGCCTAAAAAGGTGCCTGCTCCTGCAGTTGCAGCCCTGTCTGCATTTAGTGTGAACAAGTTCAATTCACAAGTTGGGCAAAAGCCAGTTAATTCTGTTCAACTGTTGGAAAGTGAGCCAAAATACAGTTGTAAAACAGTAGTAAATCCTTCCTTCTTAGCAGTCCCTGCCTCCCTTTCTATTACCCCATCTTGGCACAGGAGCATTCTGCTGTTTCAAAGCCATTTTTCATTGATTTAAGTGCTCTAAACACCTTGGAGCTGGAGTTCCATACTCAGTTGATGCCTGTCCATTGCATTTTAAGGGTGTATCATTAACATAGGAAACACTCTATCCTACTCAAATATTCTTTTCATGTTTTCAAAAGTTATTTGACTTTGGTCCTTCAAACTGTGCTGCTGAGTTTTAGAAGGAAGAAGGATGTTGGGTGACAGGAAAGAGAGAAGAAGCAGTAAGGGAGAGACCGTCACAAGCAATAAGAAGTTGTTATCACAACTGTAAGGCATTGACTATTGTAATTCCAAGAAATCTGTGTCCAGTAATAGAAAAAGACTAGTGCTGGTTCAAGACTGTGGATCATAAAGTGAAATCTTGCTTTCACTCTAGTCAATTGAAAAAAATGACATTGATGCTAGTGAAGATAGGATATCTCTTGACCCGTAAGACATTTCTTTCATAGTTACAGATGTGCAGTTCTAAAAATGAAAATAAGTTTTGACATTTCAGTCTGCATTCATGTCTCACTGATTTTTTTAATGGAATCACACGATCAAGAACATATTCTTAGCCACTGCTTTCTCCACCAGCTGTACTTTTTCCCTAGTTTCTGTTGTTAGACTCATAGTCTCTGTCCTTACCTAATCGACCAGTTGTCTGTCCAGACATAAAAACTCTTGAATAGTGTGTTACTATTTTCCATGTCTAGAAAATAGGAAATCATATGAAGTTAAAAATATTATTTTAATCTCTTAATGAATACTGTACAGAAATTGACAATTGTCTCAAGGTGATCAAATGAGTTCCATCTGCCCCATCCTGCTTTTTCTGAGCTATTCATAATTCTGAAAGTAGTTGAGCACAACRGAAATATTTGCATCATGAAAAATAGGTTGCAATAAGTGGAATTTGTCCTTTGATCTTCAATCCCTTCCTCTTCTTTCTGAAAAGTGAAAAATATTTACTCTGATGGAAACTCACAAAACTTATGTCCCTTGTATTGTCTTCTTGTTTATTTACAAAAACAGATGAAATTCTAAAACTTTGGAGACATATTTTATTTTCTCCAAAAATGTGCATAGGTACTGATAAAGTGGGACATGGCTATATAGGCAGAAAAAGGCAAATAAGTGTAGGGCTTATAATGGAGTCATAAACCAGATGGAAATCCATAATGTGATTTTATTACCAAAAGTATTCTCAAATTGGAGGGATATCAACAAGGTTGTCACATGTACAACATGATATGGCACTTTATTCTGCCCTGTTTCACTGGYGAGGCTAGAGTTCTGTGTACGCTCTTTGAATGTCACATTTTAAGAAAAATGAATGGTAAAGGTTCAGAGAAGAGCATGAAAAAAATGAGAAAAGGTTTAGAAAATATGACCAGTGGGTAAAGGTTGAGAGAATTAATTTAGTCCAGAAAAAAAAAACAAGAAAAGAAAGAAAAGAGAAAAGGAAAAAAAAAAAAGAAAAGGTAAAAAAAGGATGACAGCCGTCCTCTACCATATATAGGATTGTTATAAAGACAGGGGTCTTTTCTTCCTCATTGTCAGAGGTGGAAGATGAGAAGAAAAAGGTGTAATTTGTAAAGAAAAAAAAACAGAATAGATATTAAGAAAAAGCATCCAGTTAGTGCTGTGACGTAATGTTATATTGTCTGGCATGCCCTTACCAACTCAATGTCCTCCAAAGAGTGCAGGTGTCTGCACTTCATTCAGTCCTTGGTCTTCTAGGCTGTTTCAAACAACATCAGGTATCTATTCAGCCAGCAGAACTGAGCCTGTCATTTCCTAAAAGTGCCTAATTCTACCCATTGCCTAGAATGGGAATTTGAAGAACGGAAAGGGGGAAATCTTCCACTTATGTACAAGTTTACTCCAGGTTATATGAAGTTACATAGGACAGACATTGTCCATTATGTTCACGCTGGCAATGTAAGCAACRTCTTTGTGGTTAGTAACTGTGGTTAGTAAGTAATAAGTGATTAGGAATAAAATAAGTAGGCAAAGATGCAATTTGTTTCACGAACTGACAAATAAATTAAAGGGGAGACTGAGAGGGTTAAGGAAGGGTTAGTAGAGGGGTAAGTAGAGAAACTGGAAAAAGAAAAATGAGGCAGAAAATGCCAGAAATTTGCTTGTCTTAAGGAGGGACTTTTTTTCCTCATAGCATATTATTCAGTGTGACAGCAAGTTACTGAGCGAATGAATGAGGATAATATCTTAAATACAGTCAAGAATAAGATATTGTGCCCTCTCCTTAGCCTTAATGGAAGTCTCCCATTCACATTAACAGACTTCCTTGCATGTAGAGCAAAATGTTGGTAACTCATCATTTATTCCAGGTTGATATAAAAATAAAAGGTGTCTCTCTTGATCAAATGAGTCTGCTGTCCCAAGACTGAGAGAGAGCGTGTCCTTCAAGTTATAACTCTGAATAGGGTTGGTGTAGAAAAATTAGTCAATAGGGACAGACATTTTTCTTAGTATCAGTCTCGGAGGTGCATCCAATTTGCTCCAGGCTCATGAGGTACTGTGTGCTGTTTTCTAATTTGTTTGAAAGTGAAAACTTGGAGSGGGAGGTTGGTTGGTTGATTTATTTGTTCATTTTTCCTTTTACTTTCCAGATTTATTTTATCTCTTTAGACTTTGCCGTCATCAACCTCCTTATTACCCATAAGAAGCTCTAATGGATTATCACATATGTGATAAAGATCCCCTTTTAAAGCCTAAGGTTGATACTTGCTGTAGCAATGAAAACACATTATTTGTATAAGAAGTTGTAGGACTAAATGTTTGCGCTTATATGGCGTATGAACATTCCTTAATAAATATTTTCAGCAGAAACTTGTCATTTTTTCACAATAATAGGACAAATAATGTACGAGCTATAAAAGAATAACAAGCAAARCAATAATTTTAAAATCACAGCATAAAGTTATGTTAGAATGTATGTGTTTCATATATATATATAGTATACTGAGGTATCACTGAAAACTAATCATTCTGCATATCAACAATAAAGTGTTGCGGCAGAGATTAGAAGAGGAGAAAAAAACTAAAATAGTTGTTAATTTGGCAGGCATAAATTATGTATCAAACAATGGCTTGAAGAACAGTAAGAAAATTGCAGTCAAATGGTCAAATCTGAGGTGAGTTTATGAATGATGTTGTCATCAGGATTTCCCTACTGCTTGTTCCAGCGCTAACCCATGAGGATAAACCACCTTTATTTAAACAAATATATATATATATTTAATTCCCCTTCCTTGTTCCATCTTTGGCCTCTCTGAAGTCACTGTCAACAAGTTGCATGGTGTCAACAGAGCGACATTATAACAACATTAAATTACAAAATTCTTGTAATGCAATATTTTCTATTAGGAACTAACCTGGGGCTGCCAAAATTGTCTTACATACCATAGCAGCTGTGTTATGACCAAATAATAATGGCTTTCAGCCAATCAGCTCACYTGGGTTCGATCTGAGCTGTTTGTTTGGAGATTAAAGTCTTTAAATCCAGTCACCTTTWAAAATGTTCTGTCAGTCAGGTTATACTTATCTGTTTGGCAGCTGTTTCCTCACCTAGGAAATAATTCCCACCTACCACAGGCTCCTACCAACTGCACAGCACTTGTTCCTTTTGGAATCAATGTATTTGCAGAAATTTACCTCAGTTTTGCAATGGACTGTGTTACTCAGTTCTACAAGGTCTTTATAAAAAATCCTATCAGAAAAGATTTTCTTCCACTAAATGGAAGAAGCAAAGAAGAAAAAAGCAAGCTCAGCCTACCAGCGAATCTAGTATCATTTAGTATGCGAATAGGTGAACATCAAGCTTTCAGGTAAAGGGAGCGTGGTATTGTTTTTTAGCAAGGATTAAAATATATATACATATACATATGCATATGCATATACATATACCTATTATTTTTTCCTATAACATTTCCCTTTCTAAGAAAAAAAAAAAAAGTTAAAATCTACAGCTTGCCTTCCTGAGTATTGGTTGTGTTTATCTGGGCTATCATCATGTATTTCTACAGTTGAGATCAGATTTGCCTTCCTCCTGTCTGCTCTGTAGTGCTAAAACCAGTCTTCTTTATGTCTTGGAATGGTTTGAAAATGAAAAATACATAGAAATGTATTCTTCACTTACTAATATATAGACAACTCTATGTTGTCTATAAATGTCTATAAATGTCTAAAATGTCTATAAATGTCTATAAATGTCTATAATTACAGAACAAAGACCCAAAGCCCAATATATGCACCTGTAGTTACGTTTCAGACTTTCAAATAAATAAATAATAAGATTTGACAAGGTCACAGCAAAGGTGGCCCAGCTGCAGGCATATTTGTTGTTAATATTTAGCCTGAGGATTTACCAACTGACTTAGACCCAGTGACTGGCAGTTCTAACTTGTATAGCAGTATTTTCCACATCTGGAAAGAGCAGAATTTGTGTAGCATCTTTATTCCAATTATTTAAAGTATTTATTTTTTGTTTATAGCACCTTAAAGTCACAATTCATGTATATTAGTATATGTCTCAAAATGCAGTAGCAAGACTACTGGCATCAAATTCTTATTAGGAAACATTAGATTTATGATATTGAATTTTAAGCCACTTTGTTGTGGCAGTTGACTAAAATAAATTGAAGCNTTTTTTTTTTTTTTTTTTTTTTTTTTTCTTTTTTATTTCTTCATTCCAGCTACACAGCAAACAGGATATCACAAAAAGTATCATGTCAAAATAAACACTTGTCTATGCAGATGACAGCCTCAGGAAAAGTTAATGACTGAAATAGCACAGAAGTATAATTATATCTCTGCTTTTGTGGAGGGTGGTCTTCATAGGTCAGGCCTGAGGTTATTGGCTGCATGAGGAACTTATTCACACATAGGTAGTTCACTTTGAGTTGAGAATGTCAAGAAGTTCAGTCATCTGGGAGAAAAATAATTTCTTTGCTTGTTTTTTTCATCTTCCAGATGAAATAAAGAAGGGAAGAGGAGCAGAACAGAGAGGTAAAACTGGGCATTTGTGGATGCCTTTAACCCATCTCTACATGTGCTTCTCCACACAGAAGTGTCAGATACCAAAATGTAGATAACTGGTGGTCAAACCTTTTTCAGAAACAAAGCAGGAAAACGAGACAGATAACCAGATCTTCTGTTTTCTTTATCCTCCTTCTRAAGGCTCGTTTGCCAAGAAACAAAACCTTCTCATCAATGAAAAACTGTCCCCATCATAGAGAGTGAGGATCATCGCTGCAGGTCCAGTAACAGTGGTGGGGCTGAAATGCTCAGTGCCTAGTACCAGTCAGAAGGGGGAAGAGAAGGACTGGTGAGCTGATGTACTTTGGACCTGCTGCTTCTACTGCTTGTGGGTCAGATCCAGCCTGCCCTCTGTAAGAGCAGCCAGCCCAATTCTCCTGCTGGCTGGCAAAAACCATAGGACTGTCCCTAAAATCTTTGGCCCAAAGGCAAAAGCTTTTTTGCCTTTTCTTTGTCTACAGAGCCCACTTCTCCAGACAGATGCCTACTTTTTCTGCTGCCTATTAGTACTGCCATTTGCTAAGCTTCTGGGGATGTATTTTCAACTGGGGCTATTTCTTTTCCAAATTGCACAAGTAATAACATTCAGTACCCTGAGCGACCCATGGTTGTGACTGAGATCAATTATATTCAGGGTCCAGGAAAAGAAACTGCAAAATTCTTTGCTGTGCTCCTGAAATGAGTCGGAAATATAAAAGCCAGATGACAGATTCCAGTCTGTTTTAACATAATCTATGTTACTCACTGAGGATGTATTCTCTAATCTGTATCTGAGTCTGAGTTTGCAGCAAAATGATGATGCACAGCTAAGCCTGCTACAGACAACTAGCGAGCCGCAGGTAAAAATAAATGTGTAAGGTGATTAAACTTGCTTATTAATAAATATACACCTATCTATACCCTATTTATTCTGAGTACAGCAGTGAATAATATTTGTGAATCTGAAGACAACAATAATCGTATTACACAGGAGACAAAGCAGTGATAACATATAAGGGAAGGACAGAGCACATATTTTCATACATAAATATACACTGGTTTAAAAATATAAAGCAATTTGTTAAATTTATTAAAGTAAGAGCTTATAAAATACTGTTTGATCCTCTCTTTTGTACATTTATTGAATTCAAAACTTCACAGATAAAGACGACTAGAACATGATTTCTGGTCTAGTCCAAAAAAAAGGAGTCTGAGATTTATATTTGAAGAAACAATGAGTCTCCAGATCCAAAACTATCTCTTACTGAGGTATTTTTTTTTCTCCCTAAGGGAAGAGAAAAGCTATTGGAGCACACATAAAATTTAGGTGCTTTAAGAATTTCTCCAGGACTTCTGTTAGATTTGCCATCAGAAGAAGCAATAAAATGGGAATTTATGCTTTTTCTTTAACAAATCTTATGCTTTCTGATATGGTGTTTTGTCATTACAATTAGGACTGTTCCTTAAAGCAGCAAAATGAAAAGTGGTGCTGCAGTGTTTCTTTTATATATTAAATTTTTAAAAATATGAGGAATGTTGGGAAATAAAACTTGTATATACTATACACTTTTTTTTTCCTGACAGGTTTTTCTCCGAAGAGTAGAATATGACTTGATCACAACTTGTAAGAAGAGATACTGAGTTAAGATACTTTCCACATGAAGACTGCAGTTGTGTAGGAAATCAGCTTAAGGTTGCAATAAGATTTTAGGCTGCAACCATCCTAGGTGAGAATTTCTTCCTAATATCTCCCTGAAAAAATCAGCAGTTACATAATAATATAATAAGCACTATTAAGACTGGATCATTTCTACCCTATAATAGTGTTCTATCTAACATTTTTTACTAGTTTGTACAGGTCAGGGTTTGTCTCTTCCTCTGCCTGTACTGCTTGCATGGGATCTTTACATTCTGGATAATCTAGGAGTCAACTGGAGCTCCTATTTATGAAAGTTTGTAAATCAGAGTTGGAGACAAGAGACTTCTTTGGGAGCCTAGAGTAAGTCTTGCACTAAATTCGGTGTTGCTGGAGCCTGCGCATGGACTACACAGAGCAATGAGCTACCAAAGRAAAGGAAATGATCCTGCATACTACTCAGGGAACTCCCAAGAGATGRCTAGGGAATACACAGCATTGGGCTACATATCTCTGAGCTACTAGCCCCCCTTAGGCTTTCCTATAGTTTTATTCAGGATTCTGAGGACAAAGTTTAGCATGCTGAACTCTTTATAACTCTAAATAATCAACAGTTAAACATTCTTACAGAAAGTTGAAATCCTGGACTCAGCTTCAAAATAAAGGGATTTGAACTCACATAGGGCCTGACAGAGTACAAATGAAAAAGATCCTTTCAGCTGTCCCTCAGCTCGGAAAGGGAGATAATTCTAGTTGCTGCATGGCTTCTACTTGTGCACAGTGACTGTCTATATTAGTTGAAAAAAATATATTAACATTTTTAGAGACAAAGACGAGCACCAGTCTCTCATCTGCTGATGTTCACCATTAGTGAGAAAACAAAGTTGTTACTCATTTGGTAGTCCTGTGTTATTTATATTTAGAATAACGTAGAGACACATCTATTACTACTCCTCTACACCTTGGCTATTGTGATCCTTTGCCTGTGAGGAGTTATGTGTCTCTTTCCCTGAAAGGAGCTATGTCTACACAAAATCTTAGTCTTCTCCCAGATTCCATCACAAAGTTCTGGCAAGCAAGTACAAATATCCAGGGAACACTGTAGCCCAAAATGTGTAATTTGCTTGTAAAGTCCTGAAGGAGTTCATAGCTCTGGAAAGCAGGTTTCTTGAAACACTTTCTTGACTTTAGGAATCTATATTTGGCCTAAAACTTGATAATCTCATCTAGGTAATCTCGTGAATCTAGAAAAAGATCTTTCAAACCATCGATACAAGCCAATCCTTTCCTCAGTAGAGTTGATTACAAAACCTCCCTGAATATTTCCATAAACAACAGATCTTCAGTTCTTATGAAAAGCCAAACTCCTGATATTTCTTTGATTTTATCCAGTTAGCACAGTGTAAAACCATATACAGTACAGTTGTAGGGAATATACTCTTCAAATAAAGCAATCACAACTCTAGCTTATGTGCTGTAGTTGTCTGTATAGAAATACYCAGATGGGAGAATTAGAATAATAGGCATGAATTAAATGACCAAGATGAATCTGAAAGTATTCCTGCTTTTGACTGGTTCAAAATAGTTCTGCACAAGTGRAAAAAAAATGTAAGCATGTATATACCTTTTAACTTCTTGATTTAATCCAAAAGATTAAGCAAAAATGCCACAATACTGCAAGAAAGGTTGTTCTTCTCATTTTATCATCTATRTATCTGGCAACTGATAATCTAATATAAAGTTCTGGATCTGAGAGCAATATTATGCATTAACGAACACATTCCACAATAAGAAAGTTACATGAATTATTTTTCTTTTAAAGTCCTCAGGTCACAACTATATGCTACCTAACATATGATAGACATAGGAGGCATATTTTTTCAGTATCAATTGAATTTGATGAGCTTTGTCTCTTGATTGTTCTTTYTTGTTTTTCAACTCTCCACACATTTCTGAATAAACTTAACATTCAGGATTCTGTGTAACACCTGAAAATGTTGATGGGATATCCTAAACAATAGCAACCTGTATTTCTAGGTTTTCCAGTACTGGTGTAGAATACTAAAACTTCAAAACTGATAACTCATATTCCTTCATATAAAGCATGTATACCATACAGTTTGAAGTTTTCAGAATGATATACATCAAAGAGTTTTATCTGCTTTCCATGGACTGCAGATCAAATAGCTACAAAATATCAATTTTTGCTTTTGGTTTAGGAGGCAAAAGAGAAGTATATTTAAACAAAAGTTTCTTTAAACATGTAAGGTTTGCATAAATACTAACACCAAGAATCATAGTTTCAAATAAATCGTATATRAGCAGAACTTTTCATCTTTACCCTATTAAGAATATGTCTGGAATTTTTCAAATTGAAGCACACCTGTTTTGATCTTTGTGTCTATCTTAGYATGCTTCTGTATACTTCAACCAAATGGGCTTTCAAAAATGATTTGTCATTTTTTCTAAATGAATTTGAAATTTTATGTAAATTAATGACACAGTGAATCTTTGAAAATTTTGTGTCCACATTTTTTTTGAATCTTCTATTCTATTTTTCAGTTGATCAAAGAGATTTCCTTAGACAGGAAATTTTATAAATAAAACAAGCAAGTATACTGCAAACTTTAAGTAGTTGGGTGAATATGTAGGTAGAATCTAAATTAGTGYATTGTTTAGTGTAGTCTACATTGACCTATTTAGTATTAAAAGCAGCGCAATACGAAAGTGATAATGAAATATACCCACTTTCTCTGCATAACAATTCATAGATATCTGTGTATGTATAGTATTAGTATGTATATGTGTATGTATAGTATTAGGAGAGGACATGATGCAAAATACCAGAATGTAAAATCTAAGTAAAATGTTAGAAACAGCAATATTATTAAGTCTGAAGCTCTGAAGACACTCAGAATTTTCACACTTTCAGACTAGATACTTTGAATGTCAAACAATGAAAAAGTGGCTGTCTTTGGACTAGACGTTAGCAACTGAAAATCTGTTTGTATGAACCACTGGGGCATTACAATTCCTAAGGTGTTTTCTTTAAGAGGAAGGGCTTGGCTAATTGTTTGAGAGCTAAGTCTTAATATTCTCCCTTTGCTCACGTGCATATCTAGCTTTTCTTCTGTTTACATATGTGTTTAATCAAAGTGTATGATATACACTGACTTGTGATCATCTACCTCACTAATATTGTTATTCTCATGCAGAAAAGGGTTTATTCATGTGTTTCCCAAACCTGTCTCAGGAGGCASTGAAGGTACTGTTAAAATTGACTGGATATTTTTGCTAGACAAAAGMCTGAGATACTTGGAGGAAAACACAGTCTTGTACCTGAGAATCTTTYAGGACAATCAGAAAGAGATTAAGATAAAAATCTCAGTATGGTTCTAAGGAGAGGAGGGACTTTGAAGGATTTTGATGAAGGAAGGTGGGAAAAAGAAACAAGTAAAAAAACTTGGGATGTTTCTCAGTGCCAGACTGTAGCAGAAGAAAGTTTTAGGAAGACATTAAAATGGAGAAATGAGAATCACCAAGAAGCACAAAATGGGATGATTGCTTTCTCATATCAGGTGCTACGACCAGAATATTAGATCAGTTAAGTCCCATTTGATTTTAATTAATTTTGGGAAGGTTTAAAGGAATCAATGAAAGAAAGAACAAAGAAGAAACTGTTCTATTTTCTATTTTAACTTTTAGAAGCTTGAAAACATGTGAGTCTCTGCATGGTATATTCAGTCTTTTTTTCAATTAKGGCAAAGGTATCCATTGTCCAGCCYAGATCTTCACCTTCTTCTAGTGTTGATAGCTGTCATTCATAGTTCAGACAGCTTTCTGTCTTGATTATTTTTGTTCTCTTAATAATTGTTTTATAACTAACAAAGGAATATAYAGGAAATGGTAAGCAATCTCCTCAATAGGTTAATGCTTTTAACATCAATAGTTATGTTGGTGTTAGCTAAAAACAAGTTTAAAATTAAGAGTTCAGTCACACAGTGCACTTGTATTTTAATGAGGTGATTTGTGTAGACCTGTCACTGAGTGTTAACATTTACAAATGTAATTAATTCAGTCATATAAAGCAAATATTAGATAGTTATATTTTAATGAATTTAAACCTATGTATAAATGCCAGCAGAAAGTTCTAATCATACTCAGTCAGGAATATGCATTAATCTTGCTTAGTTTTGCTCTATATGGTGCAGCAGACAAGATCTTCTAGTAAAATTAAAAATAAATGCCTACATTTGACCTCTGACTCATGCAGTGTGGAAACATATAATATTTAGGTTTTAATTGTGCTATTTTTCAGCTGCACTGAATCTGACCATCTGTCCAAAGTCTAAACTAGATTTGTTTTTCTACATATATTGAAATACATTCTTTTTAATTATGTTTTATTATTTTTGCAAGTAAAGTTCAGAAATATTTGCATATATACAAACAAGAGTAGCCCAATATCCAATTAACAATAATATATGCACTGAATATGAAAAATCAATATTGATCTGCAAAATACCATGCCAATTCACTTTCATATATTTCCTTCCAACCAACTGATTTTCTGTGACTAAGAGAATGGGAAGAGAAAAGAGAACAAATGCAGAAAGTACTGCTGGTGAAAAAGAAATGTATATACTAATGACAAATACTTCAGGCCAGATTTCCCCTACAATCCTCCAGTTTTTGTGCTTCACTGAAAACAAAAAGATGAGGCAGATCCTGAAAATTACATTCAAAATAACTATCACAGATGGCAATGCTTATTTGTATACTCACTTGATAATGATCACAGTATCATATATTTGCATTTTATTTTTACACAGAACTTGCCTCACGGTCATTTTCATTTCAATAAGCAGGTCTTTTCTATAGCAAAGAGGGAGGTGGTAGCAAGAAGTCTTTATGTGAAGATGTAACTGGTTGTGTAGAACAATACTCTTCCRGAAGGTCTTCTGGAAAGACACATTTGCTGGGCAGACGGGCTTGCAAGAAGACCCTAACAACCCTAGGCTGGTTTCCTAAGTATTCAAGCCCATTCAGCAGGCCACTGAAGAATGAACTTCCTCACCACTTTTGGTCTCAGTTACTGTTTTCTACAGGTTKGTCTAGCTTTGAGGGGCCTCATCTGCAACCGGAAGAGTTCCTCTCTTCATCAAAAAATGACTTGTTCCAATCTAGTAGGAATGCATTTGCAGTGCCACATATAAATGGATGATCTCTACATCCCTWAGGACAAATGCCAGTTATTCAGACACTTATTTAAAATGACTGCCCCAAAATGAGTGCCCCAAAATTTTGAATTGCACCACTGTTCAGGTTATCTCCCCTTCTTCTGGCCTTATGTCAGCATCACTTCATATTCCAAACCCACTAATTCCAAAATATCTACACTAGAGCTTAAGGATTTCTTATATCTCTGTAAGACACAAATGTGAAATGTCAATGTTTACAAATCCGACATCTGCATCTGAGTTAATCACCTTAGGATTATAATCAGTGAGTGAGTAGAAGAAGGAATTTTGGGGGCATGGTTCATCTCCTCCTAATGCAGAATTTTGTCAATTGYTTGATGCTCTAAATATGCCTATCAGTCCATGAGCCTATGCCTATCCAGGAGCCTCCTGTCTATCCAGGAGTCCATGGGATGACTAGCTGAGATAATAGACRTCTGAAGCTAGGTGAGATGAATCCCACCCACAATGAGGTATTAGATAAACAAATGCTATATAAACATCCCAAAACACATCAAGTTGATGACTACTATAGTTTTATATTAAACATTCCCCTGAAATGCCCTTTACTTTGTATGTTATTGTCAAAATGAAGTCATGAAGACCAATAATGAACAGCTGGAATAGTGCATATTACAAAAAGGTGAATAACATCTGGATTGTTCTACACAGAATTCAATAGATGTTGATAGAAGTTGAATAGAATTCAGCCATTTAGAATTTCTAACAGCAAAATAAAAGAGATAAAAAGAGAGAGAATAAAACCTGGAAGACAAACTCCAGATTATCTATTCATTCAGTGGTTGATTGACCTGGAAACTGAGCTGTCTTTTGTTAAAGTTGCAATAATATCTGATATTTCAATAATAATAGATTTAATGTTGTTGACAATATTGAAGACCAAATGTTCAAAATAATACTGATAAAGAACAAGTGTCCAAAATATACACATTTAAGATATTGTATTGAAAATAATATATGATCAAAAACATTTTTTCAAGATATGGAAGAATATGTTTTGGAATAGTCATTTGCAAGGATAATACCAAAAGTAGTCAGATTTTGTGCTTTGCTAAAAGACTTGTTTCTGGGAAAAGACTGGTGCAAACCTTTAGAAAGTATGGGGCACACTGATGCTATCTGTGTGAAAATTACCTATTTGCTTTTTGTTTGTTTGCTTGTTTGTGAAGTTGGAATTAAAATTAAAAAACATCTCAAAATCCTTCATAACTAATACAATACCTGGAGTTCAAAGTCACACTTTTCTAGAAAACACATACTGCATGATATATATTTATTAATAGTGTTCCTAGCACATTAATACTTTAAGGTGAGCAAGTATGAGTATTATAATATTGTAAAATTTTAATCCTAATAAATGTKCCCATAGCAATAAAATATATGTAAGTTATTGCTTTTATGAGTTTCAGGATGATTTATGTTATGTTGTAACATTCTTGGTGAGTAGGATGTCTTTTGCTATAACAAAGGAATGTGCAATTACACTTATTTTCACCATTTTAAATGTAATAGACTAATCGGAATGYAGAATTTTGAGAAAAAAATGGAAGTATTGAAATACAATGACATACCAACTATTAGATGTCTTAACCTTTTTTTATTATTAGAACCCAGTATTTCTTTTTAACACGAGTTACTTATTTTAAATTTCTTAATGTGTTCTATACCTCAAATATTTTCACACCATCAGMAGACTATCAAAATGGTGTAGTGCATAATACACGTACAAAGAAAAATGTATCTGAAATGATTTATCTCTAAGACAGTTCCTTCTCAATGCTTATTTACTAAAATGCACACTAATTGTTTGTCATTACTATGTATATAACATGTGTCCTCAGAGACCACATATAAATCACTGACTAAATAATATTCTTTGGATGGCTTAAAGCATTAAATCTGGCTAGTTTTAAATGATGCATACTCCTTTCATTATCATATGCAAGTATCTATTGCATGGTCTTCTGCAGACAGCTATTGGGAAAGCTTTTTTTTCTTCTAGATTGAGGGGTTTTTGTTCAGTTGCATATGTCGCAGTTGCATTCAGTATGCATACTTCTAGTTATATGTTATTTTACTGACCTTATTCTTTAAATATAAAAAAAAAGAAGAGATGATTTATTAAAAGTTCCTATCATAGACTTTTCTGATAAAATACATAATTTTCTGAGAAATCATTTCTCCCTCTCCAAAATATCTGAAGTATTCTATTTCATATCACGAGTTTTCCTTAAAAACRCATTCAAAATGAGATTCACTGTTTCACAGGATTTTAAGGCTTCCATCCTTTTCTGTGAGCAAGGTTCCCTAGAAGACTACACTGTCCCATAAGACAACATGGTAGAAGTAAATGTGGAACATCGTGGAAGATATCTAACTTGAAGCACTTATAGAGTATTTGATATATGCAGAGAAGCCTTGTTCAGAGGGAAAAGGAAATAAGAGCCTGTCAAGTTCCATCTGTTGTGAAGTAATGTCCACTCCTCATCCACTCTGAGAAGGCAATTTAACTAATATTAGAAAAAAAAAAAAAACAGAAATAAAGAATTTCACACAGAATCACACAGATTGTTTAAGGTTGGAAGGGACGTCTAGAGGTCCTCTAGTCCAACCTTCCTGCTCAAGCAGGGACACCAAGAGCATGTGGCACAGGGTGGCATCCAGGTGGGTTTGGAAGACCTCCAGAAATTTGTCCCACTGAAATTCCACACCTAGAAGTTAGGCATATTGCATTAAATAGTTGTCAAAATTTCTGCAAGTATTCACACAAAAAATAATTTAATTTGAAGGCAGATACCTGTAACCTCTTAGCATTCTGCAAATACCCGTCTCACTCCCTTGGGGATTCATGTAGAGCCAAAACACAGACAATGAACTCCAAGTTAACTGTCACCAGTGGAAGCAGGTTGATGCTTAGGGTGTATATAGAAAGGCTAGTGTTCCTAATGTCCACGTATGCTAATATAATGGAAGTGAGACTGTCTTACCCAGAAAAAGATTCAGAATAGGGACCAAACTTATGGAATCTGAACAGCCTTCCAGAGAAGTCTGTGTCTGCATGGATTATTCTAAATTCCCAACATTATGTGCCTTGGTGCTGTTTGACAAATGGTCCTGTCTCCTAGAATAAGAAAAGTTTCTACATTCTTGGGATATCCATGGGTCCCATGTGTGCCAGCAGCTGCTCATCTCAGGGGAGAAGACTACCCTTCTGGAGAGAACAGCATGATAAAAGCCCATACAGCCTGATTTTCAGGTCTGAAATCTCCYTGGCAGCTTTAGAAACAYRGTTATTTGTATAGAAATAGCATGTTATCCTCTTCAGTCTCTTCAACAATCYTYGTGGGACTGCAAAATCAAATCATAGATCTTATGTAGACTTTTCCAGAGCAGATTTTTCCCTGCTASCAGAGCCACAAGTTAGAGGCTACAACCKGAGTATTTTTTGTATGCTGTAGTTTTTTTCTTTTCCTTGGRCTGAAACCAAGCCATTTCACTRCATACATCCATAGCCAGATGTATCCATGAACTTAGAAAATATCTCCAAACTTGAGCAGACTAAAAATAACCAGCAGAAGAAAGGCTCAGCACCAATTTTGTTGCCTACTTTGTCCTTCCAGTATTTCTGCCAGACAAAAAGGCAGCTGTTTTCCAAGCAGCAAATCCTTGGAAATATAGTGAGCAAAACCACAATATAGTGAGCATCACCMCAATAGCTACATGCAATTTTATGTATTCTTTCAGAGATATGTTAAGAATTTCCCCAAATTTCAGGTGTAGTCATGAACTTTCCCTTTGGTTGATCTATTACATGTAATAATCAGTCACTACTGTATCTCTAACTATAGAGGTCATAGTAAAACTACTTCTCAGAAAGGCATACTAAATATACCTTGAGAAAAAGCTACTGCTGTCTTCCCACATTTTTCACCATGTTCAACATTAACTCATGTGTTGTTATACCCAACACATGTTTGTTATACCCAAGTCTGATATTAGGAAAGTAGTGAGACTGCTTTCACAATCTTATAATATTAAAGATGGCAAACAATTACAATGTGAAACGGGGTACCTCATCTTTAACTATGGTGGAACTAATTAAACAAAATTTCTAACATTGTTTTCTAAAATATTATTTAGATCGCTGTTTTTCCCCTGTTTCTTTTCGCAGAAAGGACACATACACACAATTTAAGCCAGCAACCTTATTTGCCTTACGTGAAAACACAAGTAAATTTCATTGATAACTACTGTGTGTCTATTGCCCCTGTCATCACCACAGACCTATTTTTCTATCCAAGGCCTATAATTTACATCCATCAGAAAGCAAAAGAATGATGGGACACCTACTACCCGATTGCATTAGTYTGAGCAGTTTTTATTGTCTATTTTGTGTACAGCACTCAGGTAGCACCAGCAGTGCCTGATGCAGTCCCATCTATTTCATGCCATAGGCATCGTATAGATGTGTTTCAGAGACCTTTCAACAAAGCTACTCAATAAAATTTCAGTCCATTCCAAGTTTATAAGGGTTCAATCAGGCAGATGTTAATCAGTGAACTATGCATAAAAAAGCGAGCAGCCGTTTCCACCGTCTCCAAGATACTTGCCATAGAATCTATTATTCTGGTACTACAATTGAAAAACAGCTTAGGTTTGAATTGAATCTCTTTTGCAGTCTCAAAGAAATTAGGGCTTCTCTAGGCTGATACTTACTCTAATGAACCTGAATCCTGTGAAACCCTCCTTTTCCACTCCCCAAAAAGGCTTCCCAACCATAAACAAGACTGTATCTCTGGAGGATTTCCTATGCTCTATTGATCTGAAGGTATGCTTTATAGTCTCTCAAGAATGGTATTTGTCTTTATATCAAGTTCAGAACTAGCAAAATTGCCCCAGACAATTTTATTAAGCTGATAGAGAAGGGAGCTGCTCATTTTGAGAAAAGAAAAGGACATTTGTTTTGTTGGTCAGTTAACCAGAGGCCTTCTATTTATTTGCTGTGAAGTTGTCTTTTCTTCAGAAATCAGTAAAAATTTCAGATATTTGCTGAGCTGTTTTTCTTTCTGCTATATCTCAAGAAAGAAAATCCAAGGTTTGGGAGTTTTTTTGATGGTTTCTCATATTTTATTTTTTAGAAATAATTTTCTCTTATGTATAGGACCTAATCTAACTCTCATTAAAGAGAATGGGAAGCTTGCTGTTAACTTTCATGGAGCACAAGTAAAGCCATATCACTGGTGAGGGCTTCGCAAGAACTTTTATTTTATGAAGACTTATGCATGCAGTGCTCAGAGGGAGATAGGTACGTTTCAGAATTACATACCACCTGTTTGCATCCGCCCAGAAATCCAAGCTGATGGCAATTTATCCATGTGTGTTAAGCAGAACCTACAAAATGACAAGAGTCATGCTTCAATGAGTATGCAACCTAAATTAGTCAGGTAAAGGAACAGAACAGAGACAGAAGGAGCAGGATACAGAGATCATACAGGAAAGAAAATGGAAGCCAGGGGAGCTTTCCAGTGCTTTTGGAAATGTAATTAAAGATTATCTTGCACTGTTTCAGTGAAGGTGGTAGAGATATTCACAAATATTACTAATATATTCAAAACAAGTGCCATGGAACTGTGTGTGAAGTCTTAGTTTGCCTTAGCTTCTTGCAGTTACCTTGCTCACTGCAGGGTTGGAAGTACACTGGGGGCTTTGTTCTGTTGCAAAGGTGGGCAGAATATTGGCAGAATTCCAAGCAAAGCAAACATGAAAGGATGGGAAGACCTTTATACGTATATGAAATTCAAACATTTGAGGGTCCTTAATATTTGAAAAATATATGGAGATCTTCTATGGAGAATGAACCAATATGATTTCACTAGGACATAAATTATTGAAGAAGAATGTGCAGAGGCAAAAATAATTATATACAAAAGGAGAGGAAAAAAAATGTAGGAAGAGGAGTCATCCTAATGCTAAAAGTTTTTTACCAGCATATTCTACTGACTATCATAAGCAAAGAAGGAACAAAGAAAGTTCATTTACCACCCCAAAAAAATTCATTCTTTTTCTTCATCTAATTTCTTCATAGTCATCCTACTGTGGCTGACAGGATTTCCTGTAGCCATGGAGAAAAGTAGGTGGTCCTACATTCATGAATCCTAACTAATAAACAAGGATTCAAATTAGAACTTAATTGTCCCTGCAGTTTGAGTTTGATAGCTTCTATTGAGTTTGATTTGCTCTTCGCTATGATTTGAGATGAGGCTTGGATACGATTTTGATTTTTGGATTAAAGATTCTTTTGAAAAGTTGTGTCTATAAAAGATGTTTCTGCCATGACTGATGCTTGCCTTTCAGGATCAATTTGTTTTCCACATTGGTTTGTTGGATTATCAAATGTGGAATAGAGGATCAATGTTTCATTTCTCATGACAGTGTCTTGCAACAGGCAGTCTTCACAGGGAAAACCCAAGATCCAGATAGTAGATCTCTGATTTCACTGAATCACCTTCATTGCAGGCAGTCAGAAAGCAGAGGTAGAATAGATTAGTACAGGCATTTGTCATTAGGAGATGAAATCATTACAGAGCAAAACATAACTTTTATAATCCTTATCTGGGCATGTGTGAAGCCAAGAGGACTGTTAGAAAGTAACGTACTAGAAGCTCTATTTTAATGACATCGGAATTCTTAAGTTAATGATGTGATGTTTTAGAAAACCATGAGATTTTGCAGTCCAGTGAAAAACTTTGTTTGCTAATCTCTCAAATACTAATGCTATGCTTAATGATTGTATGTGATTTTCCTTAATTGCTGGACAGGAAAAGAGATTTCCTTTTTTTCCTTTTTTTCTTTTTCTTTTTTTTTTTTTTTTTTTATCTTTAGTGTTTTTCTTCCTTATTTTTCACTATATCTATGAGTTTGTGAGTTTTACTATGACTATTCTGGTTTTGTGAATTCTTTTTCTCTTGAGATGAGATCTTTTATACTATTTTTATTTATTTATTTATTTTGATTTAAGCAAATAAGTCATTGCTCTGTTTCACTTGAAGGGGTATAGCACTGCCATCCATATGACCCAATTAAATTAAAAAAACAATAATCTATGAAGGTAATTTAGCTCTGTTTCAGGACACTGGCACAGAAGAGGATTAAGTTGCACTTTAAATTGTGAGTCTTACAGATGTATTATTCAGTATGAATTAAAAACACACCCACATATGCACAAACTTAGGAGCAATCAAATAGTGAGCTCAGTTCTGCATTTCTAAAGTCATAACACTAGGGCAGCTGTGGCTTATGATTTCTAAAAGTGTTAAATCATTCCATCATCCTCATTGTAATCTAACTGAGCAGAAAACAGGAAAGCTTTCTACTGCAAGAGTTTTAGGACTTATACTTGAAGAGTACAAACAGAAACACCTCAAATTAGATGGCAGAGCTTGACGAAAGGTGACTTTTGGTTGAAGGATGCTGCAGGCCATGGTTGGTTAGCTTTGTTCTTAGGCCATGTTTGATGTTACTTGTCAAGTCTAAGGCACAGAGAACTAGGGAAGGAAAGGAGACAGGGAGAGGGAAAGAGATAGCTGCAATTAAAAATAGATATTTTTCTAAACTGCAGTCTTTTATTTTTATAGCTGGTATATTCCTTGGTTCAGACCTTTCCCTGGGTGAAAGCGGTTGATTATTTCTTATACCATTTAGCCTTTGTCAGGAGGGCTACTTTAACTGCAAAAAGAAATATGTGGTACTGTCAGCAAAAGACCTTTAATTCCCAAGCTTATTTTTGTAAACAATGATGCCATTTTTTTTGTGGCATGCTCCCTTTCAGAGAGATACCAAGATCAAACGTGCATGTTTCATTTTCTGTAACTCTTCCAGACAAACATAGCTCTTCCAGAAAAATAATAATAAAAGCCCCAAAGAAGTAAACAACGTTCACAGAGGGAATATAGCTTAAGTAATTCACACAGTATACATATAGTGGTACAAAACCTGCAACATGAGTTTTTTGTTACATTTTAACCGTGTTTCCTCAAATCTTCAAAGCTTGCTTGATGGTTTGCTGAAGTAATTGAACCACTCTTGAGTTGTTTTATATAGGACATCTTATCTTTCTTTCATTACTCAGTCCGTGGCTTCTTTTCTATTCCCATGAAATCCATGTACACACTTTAGAAGCCCTCCTGAACAAGCTTGCTTCTAACTTTCACAGAGCCCTTAGCACAATTTGAATACGAAAGAGATACTGAATAAAAAGCTTTAATCTCTTGTCTGCTATTCTTCTTTCTTGCCTCTTCATCTCCCCCCCTTCTTCCAAGAGCTTTTCTGTGTTAGTAAAGTGAACACTTTCTGTTTAAAGTAAGTATAATGCTCAAGAAGATGCACTGGGAGAGTGAAAGCGAAAGCCCGGCCTGTGAAGCCTCTCTGCCACAATTTAGCAATATTTGTGCTGCATTTACTCGCTCTTGAGCTTTTTGCAGGTAAAAGATTAGCAAAGAGCCCTCCTTAACAAAATCATTCAATCAGTAGCAAGCATAGGCAGTATCAAATGTGCCCTCTACCTCAAATACTGTGAGGCTCTTTCTTCTGATACCTCTTCCCTCAGTTAACTGGAACTGCTTTGAAAGGGCTTTCTGTTCTCTGGTCTCTTGTCAATTTGAATGCCAGGAAATGAGCCCCCTTTGTGAGATTAATTAATAGCAGGAGCTGATCGGCCCAAGCCCAATTGCCACGCAACAGAGCTGTAATTGCTACTTTGTGGAAAGGAAAGAAAAAGTTTTGGTTGCAGTTTAAGAAGAGGGTTTAAGGAAAGTTCTTTGAACTAGAGGTCTCAGTGCACTGGATTAAGGCAAGAAGCAAGGAGGCCTTTGAAGTTTGTTAAGAGGTTTTGGAGGAGAAAAAAGTTGGGTGGCAAATGGGAGCTGGGAACATCAAAAGCATTTAGCACCATTCCTCACCTGCTTGTATTCAGAGCAGGGACCACAGGCTGGAAGAATCGTTTGCTTGCAGTTTAAATGATCATTTTTGGGATCCATTTGTTTTGATCAGAAATCAGCCTATGTATGTGAGWACGTATATAAGAGTGGATATACCTGGATGTACAAAGGACACATATACTCAGCATATGTACATGCATGTTTATTACATATACAGGTATACACAATCATTAAGTTTAATATAGCAATTCACATTGATCATTTTTCTTCCTACCAAGTATCAATTACTGCTACTTTGTTAATTATTTGTGCACTGACATACTTGTAGTCACTAATTACTCATATTACTGATTCCACATTTGATTAAAAGGCTTATTAGGTTCAGGTTTTTCTAAATGAGTTTTAAATATATATTTTTGGCAATAAGTCAAAAACTAGGGTCATATTCCTGTAAAATTTGATGTGGAGAAAGTGGACACAATTCCCCTGCAAAAAYGTAGGTCATAACCAGAAAAGGTGGAAACCTTCACATGGGCTGGCAATAAAACCAGTGTAATAAATCAACATCACATCATCTTTTCGTTCACGTGTAGCGGCRAGGATGAACAAGCAGAATTCTTTCCAAGCAGAATGCAGATCTAACTCYCGCAGTGCAAAGATCCTGGAAAACCGCCCCTGCTGGAGCCTAGGGGATGAGCATGGAGCAGGGTAACCTCCAAGCTCTGTGGAGGCTGCAGTCTCGCTGCACTTCCCACTCCACCATGGGGCCCAGAGCCATGGCCAGAGAATATGTGYTGGAAATCCCTTGGCAGTGTGAAAGCACCTCAGAGATGGAGCTTAGAACAGCCTTGAGGTGTGCTAAATTACACAGGAGAGCCTCTGTCACCCCTGAAACTCCATGAGGGCAAAGGTGGGTGAAAGCCACTTTTGTCCACTTCCTCAGCATCTGTCATTTACACCACTGAAGTCAATGGGTCAAATTCACATCTTATGTGATCTGAATGTAGACAGTGATTTGGGGAAGAGTTTGGCTCCATATCTAGATCCTGCTACTACCAGGAGAGCTCTACAAATTAAACCATAGCAGTCTTGTCACAAACATATTTATACCATTTGCTGTTAGAGGGTGGCAACTGTCTTCCCTGCTCTCTTTTTCTACAGTACCCAGTAAAAAGGACGACTACCACTCTAAGCCATGCTTCTCGTCAAACAGGCAGGTCTAACAACAACCAGGTCTTTATGTCCCCAGTTTGGATGGCACAATAACAGGATGAAATTTCGGAGTGGCAACACTTTGAAAATCACTTAGATCTCAGCTGCCTGCCTTACAGACCAGGAAATGTAAGAAAAAGGCTTTTTCCTAGCTCAGAAACTGCCATGCTCTGGAGTTTCCTATCTTGCTCCTTACTAATCTAAATTTGTCAAAAAACAAAACAAAATGTGTCTTCAAGTAAACATTGATAGGTATTTGAGCCTTTTACGCTTATCAACAGAACATTTTAAGATTTTATTTGACCAGAACTTTTCTTCCCCTCTAGGCAAGATCTATGCTATCTAAGCTACAGTCCTCTCCAGACTGAACCAGGTTCCCTCTGCCTCTAATAGGCAACTCGGGCACTGTAAGAGGGTGGCATGACTCTCCCTTTGGACGTAGTTATCTCCTTTCATTGACTACAAAGGAAGCCTAAACAACTAGCCTCTTGAAATAGTTAAGGCTAGAGAGACAGAGGCTGTTATCTGTTTTGCCAGATTTGAGAGAGAAGAGTCCAAACAGTCAGAAATCCTGAACAGAGGCGCTGAATGATTTGCTACCTAATTTTGCTGATTATGTCTGATGGAAATTTTAGCTTATTCTCGTAATTGTTTAGAAGAACACCATAGAGTCAATAAAGGATGTTCTTGAGATTGTAGCCTCATTAGTCAGTGTTTAATGCTACTGATGCAGGGAGCACATCTGCCCTTGGATYCACCTACCACAGTTTTAATCAAACCACTGGGCAACTCTCTTGAAGAGCAATGATATTTGTTTTCCTTGATTTTTTTGGTGCACCCCATCAATATTTGTAGGGGGCAATCTGTCAGTTCTGCACGTTCTCTTTCTTTCTCCCCTTTCTCCTTTTCCCTTTCTCTTTTTCCCTTTCTGCCATAACACACTCTCCCTGCTGCCCTCCCCTCAGACTAAGGAAGGTAGCCACTGTGCTCCGCAGCACCTACAGGAAGAGATTATCTACTTAGATGTCAAGCAGTAGGTACAGTGCCAAGAGAGGGTGTCTTTTTCATACATTAATCAAGAAGCAGGCAAGTAAAAAATAAAAATAAAGGAAAACTCTAATCCTGAGGCTGACTAGGATGAGCTGCAGTAAGTATATATGCCGGTTTGGGGAAAGTTATGTCACTGACTTCTGCGTTTATCTGCTGAGCGTATTTAGCTCATCTTTTCTCTCATATTTTAGCTTCTTATCTACTGGAAGCTGCATCACTTGGAAGCCAAGAGCTGAAAAAAGGATGCAGTTCTGAATTTTGTAGGAGACCACATAGAAGCTGAATATGAATGTTAGTCTTACAGAGATACTGATTTTTCACCTTATGCTAACCTGAAGCTTAGAGCATGTACTATTCTCAGACTGCAATGTCCCAAGGTCACATTACATGTCATGGTAAATTTTATTAACCTTAGGCAAAACAGTGATGTAGATCTTTATTTGAACATACAAATTAATTCACAAAATGTCTAAAAGATATCCAAGCCCTTCCATATATCATTGTTTTTCAGTGAAGTTTTCTATAATTACATCTGTTAACAAATGTAGCAAATTCAATTAAAAATTAACTGACAGTGCGTGGAAGCAAAGCAGGTTCACTTTTATTATGTCAAACACCTTATTCTGTGCCCTGCATGTTAAGGTTTACCCCTCCTCAAGGCTTGCAACCGCAACATTTTAACTGATATCTGGAGGCTTGTAATTGTATGTGTGCACATCAATTATGGATTGGATTCAGCATTTTCAGATAACTTCACCAATCACAAAGAGAGTCCAGTGGTCTCCTGGCATTTTCAGAGCAGTTTGATTACAGGTGTAATACATACAGCCTTGTTAGTTCTCCGTGATGAGGGATTCCCTTCCCTGCTGGGTTCTAGCTGAGGCACTGACCATTGCTTTTCACTAACAATTTCTATCTGCTCCCAAGAGACGTTTTAATGAGCCCCTCCGACATGGCCAAAGGCAAGAAATGTTCTCTGGGCCAGTGAGGTGAAGAGCCAAAGCTTACCCTACTAGGCAAGCGATAATTAATAAGGCATTTTTGATTCATCTCAATTCATTAACAAAGTTACGTTTTCCTTTTTTTTTTTTTTATTATTACTGCTAAGCAACACAACGTTAAGTCTGTCACATTACTCACAAGTATTGAATGAAAAACTCGTGCCAAGGTACGTTAAAAAAAATTAATTTATGACAAAAATAAATGAATTTAGAATACTAATTGGGAAAAAGCAACTGACAGATACAGTGAAAGATTGATTTTAGGGGAAAGAGAGAAATCTGTTTTCTGTTTATTTTAAGGACAGGGAACGAATACTGATTAGAAATGCATAACCAGTTGGGTTAGTGCAGCATTTGGTTATATTAGTTATAGGATGAGAAATGTGTCTAAAATTCTCCCCAAATTATTGRCTGTCTGCAGGGCTGATAGCATCACGGCAGGACTGTGGTCTGCTGGTGCTAAGGGCAATGGGTCCTCAAGACCCTTAAACAGGGCTGCACTATGACAAGCAATCTGTCAAATCAGAAATAGTCCTGCTTTYCCATAGGAAGAAGGATTGCTTATTATTATTAATAACTGCTTTATGATCGGCCAAACTTCTGCCGGAATACTTTAAGTCAGCTACCAGCAGCTGATAAAGAGAAGCTCCACATTTTTGKTTTTTTGTCAAATTTTCAGGATCTGGAGGGAGAAAACTGGCTCTGAGAAGTTGCTCCGTATTTTGTTTCCTTCTTCCTTCTCTCCCCACAACACTGAGCATAAAGAGAAAGGCATTGCCAAGAAGAAGAGTGAGGGAAAAAAAAAAAAAAAGGAATATTAGTTAAAAAAAAAAAAAAGTGCATCAAAACCAAAGCCCTTTAGAGATATGGAAGGGGCATCAATCACTTCTGTGGGCACATTAAGCTGTTACATATTATAGCCATCTCGGTTTAAGTGGTGTGCGGCTCATCTCATTTGCATTTGTTGTGTTACAATCTCGCTTCGGGCCTGTCTCCGCAGTGAATAAGGTGCCTGCGCGAGGCAGCTTGTGGCTGGCATAAAGGATATGTCAGAGTCAAGCTGCTCCGCTAATCAGCTTTGCCGGGGCAGATACATGATAGTCTATGTGAAGAAATTTAGATAATGGTATACAGCATCCACTGGCACTGTATATGGGGTGTGTATATAGGGGCTTTAGACTAACTTCTAATCCTTCACAGGAAATTTGTACACGCTGCAGTGATGTTCTAGTGACCTCTAAAGGCAGCTGCTTTCAGCTGGGTAGTGCTTTTTTTTCTCTTTTTCTTTTTTTTTTTTTTTTTATTTCTCTCTTTTTTTTTTTTTTAATTTTTTGTCAAATCTCACACTCTGGAAGACACATAATGCCAACGTCCTTAAAGGCTCTGCCTGGGGAGTCGTTGTTGTCGTTGTTCCCCGCGACTCACAAATATGATTTTTCTCCATCAAACCTCCCCTGCTTCACACAGGCCGAGGCTGCCACCTCCTCACCCCGCAGCCTCCGCAGCCCAGCGTTGCCGGCAGCCGCRTCTCCGGGGGCTGAGGGCTGATCTGGGGCCACCACGCGCCCCATGCTCTCCCCTCGGACACCCGTCCTGTGCCAGGGGCTGAGAGCGTGTGGTTTTTCCATGCCTCCTGTTCCGGGCAACTTGGCATCACCAGCAACTTCCCCGCACGCAGCAGCCAGGCCTGGGATTTATCAACGCAGCGCCCCGGGGGTGCCAGTGCCAGGGCTGCTCCAGGCCGCACGGGGCTGCGCTGCTAACATGGAAACAAATGTGGGTTTTTATAGATGTTACTCTACTGATTCACATTTTTATTTTCTCTTTTTTATTGTTGTTGTTTTGAGTGTTTTTTTGTGTTTGTTTGTTTCTGTGGCTTTCAATGACATTTCAGAAAAATTTWAAAAATGAGGAATTAAAAAAAGAAGGTCAAGACCCAGCTCTTCTCTTTCATCTCTTCCTGGCGTAGTGTTTTCAGCCCTCCACAGTGTCACATTTCTCCCACCCTCCTTGCCCGGAGAAGTCTGGCTCATGGGTGTCACCCTTCCATGTGCCCAGGTACAAGGGTGGCCCGATGGGAATCATGGAAGTCCCCTCTGCGGGACGTGGTGCTCCTGTCACCCACCTCGGCCACCTGCTCACCTCTCTGCACGGCCACTCCAACCAGGAGCCTGAGGCTCCGGGCTTTTGTTTGCCCTAGCCATCATTAAACAGTTAAGCGGGATGTTTCAGTCCATTTGGACCATGACACATGCACACACACCTATACAAATGACAGTAACTAAATCTATAGTGTTTTGCATGAAGGTGAATTCTGCATTTAGAAGTCCTTTTTCATTTCCTCATTGAAGATGAGGGGAGTTTTTTTGGGTTTTTTTTTTTTTTTTTTTTTTTTTTTTAAGAACTCCCCCACAAACCCCAAAAAAAAAAAAAAAAAGAAAAAAAAAAGAAAAAAAGCTCACATGATGAAAGCCTTATAAAGTTGAATAGTTAGGAGATAATAACTCTAATGGTAAAGGTCCCAGCATACGTATACCACCCTGCCTCTGGCAGTAATCCTGGCTTTGGGGATCTGAAATTTCCTAAAGATGTATTAGTGTCTTATACACATGTGCTCTTGTGCACTCATAATCCTTTTCACTAGCTTCTTAGCTGCATGCTTTGTATTTAAATTTTCCTTCTGACCAAGTAAATCCCTTTGGATGAAGTGACAGGAGCTTTTCAGCACCCATAGCTGGGTGACAGCTGGTGTAGAGGCTCTGAAAGACGGCAAAGTGTTCCTGACTAGCTTTCTTCAGGACCAGTGTCAGCCACCAGCTGAGCGATTTGTTAGCTCCCCTTTGGGCATCAGTCAGCTGAAGAGGCTCACATTAAAGGCTAAACTAATACAATGGATATTAATATAAAAAAAACACACACACACGCACGCACAATATCTGTGCTCCTGGCTTTACTGCGCTTTTAATTAGGTGCTTATTCATTATACRCGAATATGGTACATTTTCATTAATTCGGGAAAGCCTTTATTAATACTGTATGAAGTATATATGCCTGCCTCAGAAACACACTGTTAAAACTTCGTCTTGAAAGAAGGAATTGTCAGAAGCCTTTCTAAGAGCAGCACAGTCGTTAAAATAGTCTACTTACAGATCACAGAACAAGATGTTTGTATTTATTTTCCCTCAAGTAAAGTTTCCCTGAAAATGTCCAATGTGTAATATATTCTGTTATTTAATTCTAGATTTGAAGGTTTACTTCTCAGGGGTTCTGGCAAGTTTTTGCTGTTGGAATTAGTAATGAGAAGCACTGGAACCGTGGAAGTAAATCGTGCAGTGTAGTCAGGTTATTAAAGGAAAAGCAATTCAAAAATAGGACTATTTCGGAATCAAACAGTGGCTGAGTACAACATTGCAGTATGTTTAGATGTTCCTAGCAGCGTTTTTTTTTTTTGAGAGGGTACAGGCACAAATGCATGGGAAAAAAAATCTTTATTATTTCTCCAATAAGTAAAACAAAGATTAAATCAACAGTCAATTTTAAAACACAGTAGATTGTATGATAAAATTTTTAATTATTTATTGATCTCTTAGGGGAATAAAGTACTGAGCTAGGTAAAACTCCCACAACATTCAGCTTGTTTTGCTTGAGTAAGGACTCTTGGCTTAGACTTATGAGAATCACCTTATTAAAAAACAGTAAATAATATTCAATGTTTTGTTAGTACACCACCTATGTATATTTGTGAAATCATCTCATATTTTAAATAACAATCCAGACTCATGATAAACATGTGCATACAAGAATTTCACTTGTATTCTTTCATGTAAGGCATGCTATCATATCAAAATTCTCATTTAGATCTTGGGATAAATAGAAAAGATTTTTCTTTCTTGGTGTTGTTACATTTTAATAAACTTTGGGAGTCCTCTTTTTTTTTAATATTTTTTTTGCTCTGTAAAGACGGAATGGGGGATCCTAAAAGGAATAAATCAAAGTTCCAAAAAAAACTTGTGAGCTACTTCAAATCTTTAAAACATTATTACTCTCCCAAAWAAACAGATGATTTAATATTACAGATATCTGAGGCAGTTTCAACTTAAATTTTGCTCCTGTTAACTAAAATCAAACCATGTTTGAGTCTTTCATGCATGTTTAGTAAAATCTTTGCAAGTAATTTGTGTGAATATTTATTTTCAATGTAATATTGCAGTTTTTAGTATCATTCATTTCATTCAATGTGTCCTTGCATTTTAAACAGACCTGGAGGTTTATTATCTTTTTTTTTCACCTTCAGCTGCTAATCAAATATGATACATTGATACATATCATAGAAGGAATAAGACTTGCTCRGTATTTCTGTAAGTAACAGATCATAGAAGTGAGGCAGATAATGCAAATAAAGTAAAACATTGTTTTCTGGCTTTTCTTTTTACTTGGGAAACTTAAGCAAAGTAATTTTCAAAGAAAGAATAAGGTCTTTTTATTTTAAAGTCTCTTTCATGCCTTTACAGAGACAGTTCTATACATACCACTAGCAAGTACAATGCAGTTTCAGTAAAGAGGTAACACTCCTTTCCACAGACCAGATCAGCAATATATTTACAGTTCTCAGTACTCCTTCACCCTTTGAATATATTCTTGCTATTCATTCTTACATCTGGATTTTGACCCTTCTTTTGCATACATTTTTCCCACCTCCAAAATATGCTGTGCTTGAGCCAAAAAATAAACACTCACCAAAACCTCAAATTAAGCTCCCCCCTGAATGAATTGCTGAGGGACCTGATCCTGCTCTTGCTGAAGTCTGTGCAAGTTTTAATCACAGATCACACAAGCAAACGAGACAAGGGGCCTTACATTCATAATACCTGGGCAACCCTCAGTGTTGTAGAACTGAAGGCTTTCTTGTAAGTATTGTAATTCTAGAAATCTGCTAATAATAAAAATGGAATTTGGGAGATTTTTAGCTTGAACTCAGGCATTTCACTTAGGTCATGAACCTAAGCACTTCTTCAGCATGTTTTTCCCTTATGAATTATTAATACTTGGCTTGTAATGGGCTCACAAGTGACTCTGGAATCCTTATTAGTAAATCATGGTCATAATATCAAACTGAAGAATTTGCAGGATATATAGTAAAAATAAAATTTATTTTCTACAGGTTGTTTTTAACTGATAAAATATACAACATCAAAATCTAAGGGACTCTCCATTCATGCTAAATATTAATTCATGTTTTCCCAATTTGGAACAATGAAGTTCCAAAATATTGCAGGCTTTTTATTATTAATATTATTATTATTCCTTGTTTTTAGAAATATTTTATAGTTATGTTTAACAGCTTTTATTATAGGTCACTTCACTTTATATATAAAACAATATTGATTCTTCTTTTCCATTATTTTTTAATATACAACATGTTAAAAAAAATATAGGGCATACCTGTATGTTTGGTGTCTGTTTACATTTTCTGTAATGTAGTCATTAAGCACACAACATAGACTTAAAGGATGTCAAAATTGACAACCACACTATGATTGATGATGCTGTGCTAGACTAATTCTTACCAGGTGTGGTGTGATGTGAATTCAAATGTAGCTCAGGGTTCTTATTTGTATTAGTAAAGTTGTGCTTTGTCAAAGTTCTGTGACTTCTTAACCTACTAAATCCATCTTCTAATGCAAGTTTTCTTTGCCTTATTGCTGTGTACAGATATTTTTCTTCCTCTCCCTCAATAAAGCAATCTTTATAACTTTGTCTCTGGTCGGGGTTTCGTAAGACGCTCAGTTCGTGTGAATTCTAGAAAACACCGTCTGATAATGGTATGTTAATTAAGAGTAAAATCTACATAAAGGCATCCTAAGTGACTGGAGCTGGAGTAGGCAAAATTATGTAGGATGAAATTCATGCCATCAGCATAAAGCATAAACAGGAGAATTTTATGTGGATGCAGAGTAGAACCAACCATTCCTAGCCCCTGAAAAGGGCTACAGCATAGACTTGTTTGGTCACTACGTATATTTCTGCACTCTCATCCCTTGTCATTTGTAGCCAGTATGGTGTTATTACTTCATATAACATTCTTATTTGGTACTTACACTTTGAACAACAAAATAAATAATAATGTGATAGCGGAGGCTTCAATTTTAGGCTTTTTTTTTTTTTCTGTTCCCTCTCCTCACTCCTTTTTTTAACCTTGGCCTCATTAAATATAGTATTATCAGATGAACTGTTGAAAAGTCATAGATCCCATATCTCTGACAGCTGAAAACCATACTGGACTTGGGACTTGGGACTGGACTACGGACTTGTATTTATTTATGTTCCCAGGCTGAATGATAACCATACTTTAATTTATCTTTTTTTTTTTTTAACAAAAATAATGAACTTGAAAAAAAGAATCTTCAGACAATAATGAACACATTTTAACACTCAGACTCCAATTTACTTCAACTCCCAAATACTATAAAATCCATAAAAACAGGATTCCATGAATTATAGCAAATCACATCTTACGTTTCACTGTTAATCTGTGAAAGTACCTATTACTCCCCATCACTACCTCCCCCTTCCCCTCACCAAACCCTGTTTGGCTCAGGTCTAATTTTAAGTGAGTGCTTTCTCATGCAAATATCCATTGATTTGATTGAAATTTTACAAGGGTAAAGACTGAGCAAAGACTTTGGGATGTGATCTTCAGAAGGAAGCCCAGCCCCTTCTTTTATGAATACAGAGAGTCACTGTACAGGAAAGTTATTGTACTATTACTACACAAAAGAGGTGGAAAGAGGGCAGCATATGGGCAATAACTTATATACTGATGTACTATCAGTTTGCAAGGAGCTGACAGGCACTGGTAGCATAAGGCTGTGGGGGAAAATAGACTTTTTTGGGTAGCATCTAGATTACTCAGCTCTCTTCCTTCCATGATTACCCTGAAGCAGCCCCAAAAGACCTCTTTCCTGAAAGTCGCAGAGTGCAAAGGGATGAAGGAAGAGGGATGAATTTTAGTTCTATTGGTAAATGATGTAGTTGCCCTATTCCCCAAAACATCAGAGAAAGACATGTTTTAAATTTTTCAAATTTCTGTCTGCTAACACTCTTTGGGAGTGGGATAATAAACTTGTTCAAAAAAAGGGAAGGGGTGTGCTGTCTTACATTTAGGTAATTGTAAGTTTTGGCTTTGTGGACTTTGAAAGTAATTAAGATGCCTAAGGAAGTCACAGTGCCTGCCTCAGGCAGTACAGCAGCCTGCAGAAAGAATTGGGGACATTTGCATGGGATTTTTATTTTTGCATGGGATTTCTTTTCTAACATTTTTTTTCCCTTGTGGCAGTTTCATCTGCCTCTCCAGTATTTGAGAACACACAGGAGAACTTTAGCAAAGGAGATGATAGAAATTTTGATGGAAGGGTGAAGGAGAAACGTATTAGAAAGTGGGAAAAATTATCAGACTTGAGCACAGCATCTTTATTTGATGGTACTGCAGGCATCCAGAACAAGCTTGCCATGTAGTAACATAGCAGCTCTTATGGTATAGCAATAGATGTGAGAGGTAGCTTCTAAACTTGCAACCCTGACTATAGGTTTTCCCCACAAACAAGGAAAGTCTTATTTTCCTGAAGTTTTATTAAAGTAAACACAGGTAATTGCATTTCTTTCTGAATCACTGCAGTTGTGAATTACATTTCCAACTTCATTTCTACTTTGAAAACTAGGAGAAAAAAATAGCATAAAATTTCTAGGTAGTATATGTCACCAAAGCAAACAGGAAGGAGGCTCACTTTATCGTAAAGGTAACAAAGGATGTCAAACTCTTTGACTACTTAAATGACATTTGAAGCCAGCTTTATTTGTTGCATACAGATTATTTCCTGTACAAAACTAGCTGTCCAAAAAAGTTCCAATGCTACTAAGAAAACTTTTGTAACCCATTTGCAATGGCATCCTGCACTAGGTAACATAGGCTAGATTACCTAACTAGGAAGTGCTAGGAAAATGTTTCTTTTCCGTCAAAAGAGATGTCATGCTTGGGTAAGCTCAGGAAATGCTTCAGGGTCTTCCTAGCTTTTGCAAGGATCATTACTCCAATGCTTGTTTTCTTTGCTCTGGGTTTATCCATTGATGTGGTGCTTGTTCCTTCCTGCTGGAATCCTCAGGTTGCACTGGTTTTTGACTAATTCACTCTTAGTGAGCCAGAAATGAGTTTCTCCATAACCTATTCCATAACCTATGTAAATGTTAGTGATATGGGATTTTTGCTTTAACCAGATTTCCCAAGAGGCTTGGCAAGGTAGGATGAGGTAGTAGTACTCATAATTATTTGCTGTATCTATATGCAAACCTTAACTTCATATTAAGTATTGCTCTGCTTTATGGGAACAGAAACAAAAACAGGAGGGGGAAGAAAGGTCGATGGCAGCAGAAAGGACATGAATGGCAGCACTAAAGAAATATTATCTGCAAATGTTATATGCTGGCCAACAAAGTACAGCCGATAGCTTCCAAGTCCACTGTGAACCTGAAGCGCTAGCAGTGGTCAAAGCAAATTAGGAGTTTTATTAAGGGACCCTTATGTATCATTTTACCACAGCAGGATTACACTGGCAGCCCTGCAGAGGAAGATTTAGTCAGGTAATTCTCATTAAGGGGCAAACCTCTCTGACTTCTGCRGGTGTTTTGCCTGATTAAGCACGAATAACCAATCTCTAAGGTTGGCCCAGCTGAGCTCTAACCTATCTGCCTTTATGCAAGTGAAAGCCTCATATATCAGCTACGACTCATGCAGGGGAGCCTTACCAAGCACTCTAATCCTGAGGGGAAACATTTCATTGCAATGCGCAGCAATTTGCATTCTTTCCCAAAACTCTGCTATTACATTATCCATTTTTCTCTTGATTAAAAGAGATCAAGAAGTGCACACTCACACACTGCACATGCAGGCTTTCTATACAGGAGGCCTGGAATCCACATTCAAATTGGGGCTTGAGGAGATCTGGCAGCTTCCACCTCTTGATGGATTTATGCTGTTCTAATAATAGTCACAATTTACTGATAATTATCAAGGAGAGAAGCTACTGTGTGATTTTTTGGGGGGGAGGAGAGAGGAGAATTTCATGTATTTTCAGAAGTACTTGATGCCAAAGTATTCCTAAACACTCTAGACTCTCTGAGTTTATGCCTGATTTAAATTTTACCTACTTAAGGTCAAACTATGACATTAGCTACACTAATAGATAGACAAGTATCTATCAAATAAATATTTGAMAAAAGGATAAAAAAATGGATCTACACTGGTACAAAGGAAATTTCAGAAGATACGCAGAAATTTTTCCAAGTGCTTTGGGATTCAGGGCTTAGATTATGGTTTACTTAATGAAGACCATCTCCATCATTTTCCCTCTAGGGATGCCCTTGGAGAATAAACATGGGAATATCATTGCACAAGGTTCATCTTTCCTTACTGATGYTCAAGTATGAATAGTCTTTGAGCCCCCTCTACCCTCTTTTCTTTTGCATTAGCACTAAGACAACTGGAGCAATTGGAAAAGGTGACAATCCCTACTCCACTTTCTACAGGAATTTTGGCTAGTCTCTATCTCAGTATTCCATATAAACATGTGCAAGGGCACTTCTTCAACTTAAAGGAGCAGGAMGATAAGAGCGTTGTAGAGTAAATGTCAGCCAGGAACAGCAACAAGCAGAATATATAAGATCTAGAACAAGTCGGTTGTGAAGTATAAAATTGTTCTGAGTATACAGATCAGAATAAGTTTATTTAGGAAGCTGAACGTCCCAACTAATAGCAAAGTAAACAGATGACATTGCATTCCCAGTATTGATTGTTCTGTTGGTTTGATGATTCTCCAAAGCTTTATTTGGGGCTAAAAATCACCTGATCCCTCAGAGATAAGTTCTCCTGCCTCTCCAAACATAACAATACTCACTTAGACATGCAGGCATATCAGACATACATACACATACATGCACAGAAGAGAAAGAAAAAAATAATATCTCTTGTCATCATTTACTTTTCACTAAGTGAGCTACAAAAATTGAGCCACTTACTCTAATGAGGAGCAAATGGCTTTTTTATTGACATAAGTCAGGTGTAAGTTTGACAAACAGTTTTTGATGATGATACCCATTCTAGCAGGGGTTAATAAGTGAATCTTCCTGGAGAGACGATAATTTCATACCASTGGCATGACTTGTTCAAGACGATTAAAGAAGCATCTTTTCTACTTTTATGATCTGGAATGTTTTTCTTACTATTGCCATCTCAAGAAAAACTAACAAGCCTTTCTAATCCAAAAGCAGCTGTGCAGTCAAAYAGAGTTAATAGCTGTAGGAGGTGTGGTATTTCTTTTAGGAGAATATCCAAGTAGGATTAAAGTAAATTTCACTAAGTAGGTATTCATTACAATAGTRGGGGGAATGAGAATCCACCCTTGCCTGGTATTTCAGTTAAAAGGTTCCAAAGATCGTTGTTACAATCAGTCCTTAAATTTATGAATAGAAAATAAGTAATAGTACATGGCATATACATAAGTAGGAAAGGTAAAAAGATACAGCATAGGAACCAGATTTTTTCAAGAACTGTGAGACTTCAAAAGAAGCCTCAGGCATATTGGCTCTTTGAGATTAAGGGAAAGTTGCTCTTTATTGAGCTTTATTTCTTCCTATGCCTGAGCAAAGAACAATGTGCAACTTGGGCCACTGATCGGTGTATTCTGGRGACTTATTGCTATCAGTTACAGAGTCCTGACAGACTCTACTCCTTCCTGCAGCAGATGGAACTTGCTCTGATTTCTAATGCTTTCTAAAATTGCAGAATAGAATACTAATACAAATATAAAATCAGGCAATTGCTTCCCAACCTGCAGTGCTATATGGCACCTCAAAGGAGCCTTACATCCCTGAAGACTGCAAAATTGCATCACTAATTTGTTTCACAAGACACTTGAGCTGCCATATAATTATTTGCTCAGCATACAACTTTTCTTTCTTTTTGTTCTTGAAAGAGCTTGCTAACTCAGGTTACTGCCTCTGAAAAGATTGTTCTAACTATCTTAAGGAAAAAGTGGCAGAGCTGAGCCTAAACTCAATTTTCATTTCATTATTACAGCTATCGTGGGCAGGTCTGTTGATAGAATGGGTAAGGTCTGGGGCAAGAGATGTGAAATTCTCGTTGGACTTGTGCTAACAGCAGTCTTGAGCTGAACCAGCTGTGAACAGTCCACCTTGCTCAGTCGAAGCAAAAAAGTAATTACATCACTCTTAAAAAAGAGATTCTTGTGTTATAACCATWCTGTGCTGAGAAGCCACTTTGCATTGGATTTTTGTTTATTTATTAACTTTTTACTCTAAGAAGAGCATTGGAGACCTAATCTAGAGAAAAAGCTTTTTTAGTCATGAAAGTGGACTCTTTGACAGCAAATATAAGAAAATGCTAATAAAGGGGCAGATTTAGTCAAGTTCTGGGATGATCTGTGGATTAATTCTCCATTTTTTACCTTTATATAGGGACTGACAGTGAATACAATTCTTGCTTTTTGCAGYTTTCTACTTCACAGAGGTAAAAGCCCAATCAAGAAAAGAGGACCAGAAAGTAAGGTAGGTACTTTTGGATAATGGAGTTTACTTGCTTTATATTCTTAGGAAATGGTGCGTTTACTTTCTGAGAATAAGCTAGAGAGTTCCAGGAAACAAAACACTTCTCACTCACTCTTTCAGAGTGTGTGCAATGCCTGAGCTCTCAGCCAKAATTCTATTCTTAAACCATATATATATACACACATATTATTTTAGTTCGCACTACATTTCAAGCCAGTTGATATATCTCTATTGGTCAAAATAAGAACAACCAGTTTGGGCTGCACTTTGTGATCTAACTGCAGGACAGCAGGCTTGAATCATAATAATTTTGCCACATTGCAGTAATGTGCAAAGTTTAATGTAAACCACATCAACCCATAGCATAAACAAGCTGGAAATGATAACTAGTGTGTGGTATCTCACTGAATAACAAATATTAAGAAATAAATATTTTCTTGGAATGTTAGTAGAATTCATGATCTATGTTTTCAATCCTAATTTCAGCTTCTGATGAGATGAATCAAACATTCACATCCCAGCTGCTTCTGAATGTTCTAAGTGGAATTTCTTGGAGCAGTATGAGCAGGTGGTGTTCCCACACAGCTCCAAATAAAGTTTATACATGCTGGGGATGCTGGCTGCCTTACGTGCAAACATAGATTCAGATAACTAGATTTACTTTAAGGCACATATTTGGTTATTTTGGCATGATGCTCAGACATCTGCGCAAGGACAAAGCTCAGGTATGGCGATGTTGCTTGCAGCCTCTACAAAGACCATAATTTTCTGTGCCCATGCCATAGATGGTCTAAGCTTCATGCTACAGAGTGGACAGTTTTGTGTCTTCTGACCCAGGGAAGAACAGTAGGAAACAAGCTATTCCTCCCTCATTTCTCACCAGTAGCACAGTATTCCTCTGTGGTGAGGATACAGGGTATAGAAATGGGGAAAAAAATCGCCTTAGACTAAGTGAGTATCATTCTGAGAGAATTCCCTTCTGTTTAGTTATATGATTGTTCCATTCCCTCTGCTTTATGAAAGTGGTGTGAAAGAGTTAAACTGAGTCAAATATCTGGCTCCTAATCCACAGAATGAAAACTTTAACTAAAGTAATATAGCTTTTAACCTCTACATTGTTTCATGGCCACATGGATGCAGTGTCAAAGCTCGATGCTTGACAGTAGCAACAGTGACACTGGACTGCCAGAGCTCAGAGCAGGAGCTGCTTCTCCATCAACCTCCTATTCTGCTTTTCCGTGTATGTTTCACAACGCTACTATTTAGCAGTGTGACTAGGAGATATATTACCCAAAGAAACAGAGCCAAATATTTGCTTTGAATGATTACAATTACGATGTCCCACCACACCAGTGGTGCTTCAATTATAGTGCACTTATTTCTTGCTCATGAACACTCAGTATTTTTGAGTAAACACAATATTGACTATGTTGGTAACAGTGAACCTACGAAGAGTTTAACGCGCCAAATAGATGCTGCCCTGTTTGAGAGGAATTAGAAAGTTATTATACATCTTTTTTAAGATGCCATGGTCCACAGTAGCCTTTAGGCTAGTTCTCATTGTGATAAATTCCCTCTAGAGACATCAGTGGAGAAATCTCTATGATGGTCAAAAGGCAAGCTATAGCTATGTTCTTGCCTTTGTAGGTTTGAACCAGTATCTGGGATGTTAGAATATACGATCAGTGTGGCTGTTCTTAGAGAGAGGAAGTATTAATAACAAATTCAAAAATGTTTAAAAATATTGTGTCTTTGAGAGAGATAAAATATAGGTAAAGTGAAAATTAAGAAGGGAGAATTGTACACACTAGGACTACGTAAACAGGATAAATGTATGAAAGCATAGATATTTAAAATTCAAAATATAGAATTAAGTCCTCAGAAAGCATATATGGACAACTTAGTAGTTACCAAAGAGATGCTTATAGTCATTTCATCATAGAAATAAAATTGATTAAGCATTATTTCTCATTCATAATGCCATTTTGACTGCTCCCAGTAATCTCCCTGTCATTTGCATGTCTGGAAATAGTATCCAGAACTAGTTGTCTCTTCACCTTCACAGGGATCAAGGTGAGGTTGACAGTTCTGTAGTTCCCTTGGACCTCCTTCTTGCATTTCTTAGAAACAGGGGTGATATCTTCCAGTCCTTAGGAACTTCTCCTAATCATCATGACCTTTCTAAGGTAACTGAGAGTGACTTTGCCAGTCAGCCAACTCGCTCAGCAGTTGCAGGTGCATCCCATCGGGACCCATAAACTTGTATATGTTCAGGTTGCTCAAGTGGTCCCATGCAGGATTCTCATCCTGTCTTATCCAAAGGATGTCTTCTTTTTCCAGACTTCTTCTCACCTCTCAAGGACCTGGGATTCCTGAGGATTCCTAAAAAAGACTGAGGCAAAGAAAAAATTCAGTACCACTGCCTTTTCTGTGTCCTTTGTAACCAAGGCCCCTATCTCATATTCTCTAACCAGCATTTTCTCTAGCTTTCTTTTTGCTACTTATGTATTTGTAGAAGCCTTTCTTGTTGTCTGTGACATCCTATGCCAATTTCAACTCTAGGTGGACTTTAGGCCTCTTCCACCCTGTTCTCAATGCTCTGACAGTGGTCCTATATTCCTCTTCAGTTGTTTCACAGAATCACAGAATCACAGAATCACAGAACAGTTGAGGTTGGAAGGGACCTCTAGAGATCATCCAGTCCAACCCCCTGCTCCAGCAGGGACACCCAGAGCACAGTGCACAGGGCGGCATCCAGGCGGGTTTGGAGATCTCCAGAGAAGGAGACTCCACAGCCTCCCTGGGCARCSWGTTCCAGGGCTCTGTCACCCTCGCAATGAAGAAGTTCTTCCTCATATGGAGATGGAAATTTCTGTGTTTCAAGGAAACTGTTGTTTGTCCTTGCTTCCACCTTTTGTATGTTTTCTTTTTATGTCTGAGTTTTGTCAGATCTTTACTCATCCATGCAGTTGTGATTCTGCTTTTTGCCCTCCTCCCTCCTTGCTAAGTCCTGAGCTCACCATCTCATGATTGCTGTCCCCAAAATTTATCATCAATTCCCCTACTTTTCCTAGAAAACCAGAGAAATTAAGGATTCTGGCTTATCTTAAAAGCAAGATACTGGATGAAGAGAATAGCTAAATATTTCTATGCATATAGAAATGCGCATTTACATCAATCCATCTATTCACACATTTCTCCTAGAGGGAAATCACAACTAAAAATGCCTTGGAAAAAAAAACCCTCAAAGCAATAGAATTATTTTATTAAAAGTGAAAGTCAAAAAGACCTGAGCATAAAACTACAACATTTTTTCTCACTGGTGAGAAAGAGTTAACTCACTGGTGAGTGAGAGTTAACAATTTTCAGAATTGAAGATCAGCAGTTACTATTTTTTCCTGCTTTTATCAGAGGCCTTGAATCATTTGAGGTCAGTTTTCTATCTCCTGATCAACAGGCTGCAGCTAAGGTTCTTGGCTATATCGCATCATTGATTACTGCCATTAGAGGATACTACCAATCTGACAAAATGAACTTCATAAAAAATTTTAAGCCTTATGTTTTCATATGAGATTTTTTTTTCTATCAGTCTAGCTCCTCAGGAATCAACAAATGCAACAAAAAGAGTATCTTTAGCAGTTTTTTGGTCCTTTTTATATTTCCCGCAACAGGAGGGGACTTAAACTCCTATGCTTTGTTCAGTGTGAAATGAAAAAATATGATGTTAAAATATATTTGTGTTTACAACCTCTCTGACTACAAAAATTAAAAAAAGATGTTGTAGTTGTCTTTGTTGACAGTTCACTGAGTCTTGAGACCAGCTGGTGCAGATACCTTGAGATAACCGCATGAGCTCATCAAAAAAAAAAAAAGTGGAAATGTTTGTGATAATAAAAATAATAAAATAATAAAGAATAACCTATTCAGGTTTTCTGTAAAACACACAGAAGTATCACAAAAGTAAACAAATTCTTATCTGGTGTGTCCAGAAGAAAGAGATGCTAATAAAACAGATAGGTTTTGACCAAGGATACAAGAGGATGATGGATTCATAATCTCCTTTATTTTTTTTCTTTATCTGCTGGTAACAAAGCAATTAAACATGATGATAAAGGTCTACCTTATTTTATCTGCTGAAACTAGAAATATTTTCTATCACTGGTGTCTAGAAGATCCAAAACACCTCTCTGCAGTCAGTAATCAGGAGACACACAACATATGGTTACAGAAAACTGGCAACAGAACAGTTTCTCTTTCCCCAGTCAGGCACTCATTGAAGATGCTCAGAGGACTATCAACACAGCAAATACTCCTTCTTGTTGATGCACTTTTTTTGAGCAGTKACCTAGATAATCTCTTGATTAAAAAAAGGCATTTTAGTCACATACCTCATTTATTCAAAATCAAATGTTGAATATGTTTTGTTTAAATTACTGCGTATAACACTCAGAAAAAAACTGAGGAAGAGGCATAAATCTGAAGGCAGGAAAGCTGGCTTTTTGTTTTTCAAATCATCTCTATATTTTAGCCCTGATAAAAATAGTGCATTTATGCATCTTTACCTTCACTTCAGTCAYGTTGTTGAGGTCATTCTATATGTTCATTTGATGCTATAGTCCACAGGAAATACAGTTAAAATTGTAGCCCCATAGAGTGAAATTTAACTCCCACAAATTTTCTAACAAAATATTCTTAGAAAGAAGATTTGCATCTTTCTCCAGTTCCCTTTGTTGTGAATTAGATGCTTATGTAGTTCCAAGTTACAGATGTGAGCTATTATACAGTTCACACAACTTCTTTTTGTCACTGTATTTTAATAAAATGGCATGAGAACATCCTAAAACCAGTCTGAAACAACAAAAATGCTTGTTATGGATTTAACACCAATGTCCTAGGCATAAGGACTAGCAGTGATCCAGCCAAAAAGATGAACAGAYGAAAATCAATCTAAATTTTCATTCTTTTACAATATTTGTGCTTGTGCTGTAAGTATGCCCAAGTCACAGAAATCAAGAACAGACAAATATTTGAGATTTCTATTATGTCATTATATCTGCTATTAATTAGGAAATGGCTTGTAATAGAGCTCTACTGGAGCAGGATAATGATAAAAATTACGGGAAAAATACTCTGCTTCCACAAATTCCAGGTTCGCGAAGCAGAGGTTGTCCTCAGCCCTTCATCAGTGCGTGACTAAAGATGGCTCATTCACTTTGTGGAGATACTCAAGGAAGAGATCTTGGTAATAAGCTAGCTATCTCTTGGTTGGGCTTCATGAAGGAGATTTGGGGAAGGTTTATATAGTGTATGTCCGCTATTTCTTCTATTGTAAAAGTCTGTGAAGTAATACAGGAGAGGAGATTACAGTGGGTCCCTAAAAGCAAAGAAATGAAAAAAAAGGGATAGAAGGAAAGAGCTCTCTTACCTTCCTTCCATTTCATAAATGGCCCAATCTACCCCAAGGCAAAGTTGTCCAGGTGAAATTCTCCTGTTGGAATACACACTCAGGCAGGAAATATTCGAGAAGGGTGATACAAAGTACTGAAGTGGATAACTTTTCAACCACTTCTTAACTGAAACACAACATCTGACTACAGCAGTGCAAATAGCTCTAGTATTTGCTAACACACTCAGCATGAACAGAAATTTGAGGTGTTAGCACATGACATAAAGAAGACTGAAATCATCATTTATTTTACATAAGACTTCCAAATGGTATAAACACATTTTCTAGCCACCTTTCACCTTTTAAATAATAGGAATAATATTCCTCTGAGACTATTGGCAAATGTCTTTTCCTTGCAGTTCCCCCAATCACTTTGTAACATCTTGGAGCCTAAAGAGCGGAGCTTCTTTATCGGCTATACCAAAAAGATTAGAGTTTAGAAAGACACTTTTCTGTAAAATGTTCTGTGGTGCTTTTCCTTCTCTCCATTCTAGTTTGGAAAAAATAACAGATTTTCTCTTAAATTTTTTTTTTTTTTTTTTTTTTGTATGTATGTGTATACTTCTGTGCATTAACTTATTCTTACCCCATTGGAGAAGGATAGCAATAACTGTGTACAGTCATAAACTTTCCTCCATGAATTAATACAGCAGAAAAGGATGTCACTGAAAGAAAAAATAGTGGCTAAAATAATGGTAAAACAGGAAAAGCACTGGCTACCAGCTCTCTCAAAATTGAAAGAACTTTCAAAGCTCTCCGAGCAAAATTGAGACAAAAAGACATACACACCACAAGTTGAACTACAAGGTATTTGAGAAAATGAAAATTGAGAGGTTTCTTTGGGGAATCCTAAAGAGACCTATTCTAAACTTGATGATATTTAGGACTTTCATTAATTTCTGGAATAATTGCTTGTAAAAGAAGAGAAAACACAAAGCGATATGTGTATCATTTCTGTGTGACATTATAAGCCGTCACTTGTATTAGCAGAGCTGGTCAAAGGTCTGTATGAATGACATCATGCAGAAACTTCAGTCTGGCATAAACTCAGACTTTTAGAAATAAACTATATACTCCACATTTAGAGCAAGAATTACTAGAGTAACAATCTAATGAAAACTGGTATTTCTGAGGAGGATTTGAGTCCAGTTTTGTTATCTTCATTTCAGGAGGGATATTGTCAAAATGCAAGGATTCTAAAAAATGGTAAAGAAATGACTTCAGGTCTAGAAAACCTACTTTAGGGGAAAGCTTAAGTGTATTTTTTGTGTATTTCTTTTATATAAAAAAGGTTAAGAAATGAGGTGACAACAATCTAAAATAACCTACATTATTTCTTGTAATGGGGTCTTTAATCTAGCAGATAAAGGTATAATAGGTAGGAGCTAAAGCTACACAAATACAGACTGAAAATAATCTCTGATTTACAAGTCTGAAGGGAATTAGTCATTGAAAGAGATGTTGTGGTTTCTCTGTCAGAGAACTCTCCATCAAGAAGTTTATCATAATTTGTATCTTAAATTAAGGCATGTATCTCGATTCATAGTCTAATGAAATAATATATTGATTTAAAGAATATGTGTGTGTTTAACTCTGAATTTAAGTGATGATGGACACTAGTCTGAACTACCCTAATATTAATGTACAACATCTATATTACTCGAGTAAAAAATATTTTTCAGTAATTTTTGCATAAATCCAATAGATTCTGTTTAACTTTAAATACATTTGATATTTTTTACTTAAAAATACATATTATTTAAATTAATATATTATTTCATTAGAGTTAAAAACTGTCTGCCTTGTATGATGAATATAGAATTAAATAAGTTCAAATATAAGTTTCAATATATATTATATATTACATATCATTATGAAATTTTATAATATTATATATATTTATATTATATATATATTGCTATATAATATATATTATCAATACATATAATATTCAAAATATAATGTTTGCTTAACATACTAATAGCTTTGCTTTGACCCAAACAGGAATATCTCTGTATTTGACTTTGCAAGTATCATAAATATCACAGTCCTGTTAAATCTGCAGAGTACATATAACTCTTTCAGTGACCTTGAATGGTCCTCTTGCTCAGCTTGGACTGGAAGCACCTGGGCACTCAGTCAGAGCCCAACAATTAAGTTTCCACACTGCAATCCAGAGTGATAAAGCTTGTGAGCTTGTCTGATCCCAGCATTCTTTGATGTGGGCATTACTCAATTTTCAGCAGCTAAAATTGCACGCTAACTTGTACATCTGATAATTATTTTGGAAACAGAATAGATTTGATTAAATCAGGATTTTTGTCAGGTCAAGGTTATGCTGATTGTCGTATTGGTGGAAGAGTAATCAGAAGGAAAATCGGTGTCCAAAGAACATTCATTACCATTTCAGGAGTTGTAATAMTTGATTTTAAAGATTTGCTAAATATAAATGAATGTTTTAATTTTCTGAGTATTAGGGCAAAATCTCAGAAAGCCCAAATCCCATAAAAAGACACCGTTTCATCCTCTCCATTTGGGGTGCTAAAATARTGAATAGATCTGACTGCTTGTTTAGAAGAATTGGAACAGTTATTGTATTGGAACAACAGATATAAAAACACACTATCCCACGCTCCCACTTTTCCCACTATTTGCCAATTTGTAATTACAATATGTAAATACCCAGCAGAATGGGTCTTTGGTTAATCAAATTGATTTAATTGCTGAATCCCCACAGATGAATGCGAACAGAGTCTTCTCTTTTCTCATTTTTGTTGGCAAAATATAGCCACACAAATGATAAAAATTCCACCAGAAATGGGAATGAGATTTGAATAAGTTTCTTATTGGAACACTGTTAGAACACCTGTAGTCAGATTCAAAGGACTTTAAAAGGCAATTCCCCATAATTTTAGAGCTGTAAATTACAGCATACCCCGGAGATACTGAATTAATTAGACCTTTGTAGATTATCAATGTGTATATGTCTATCTTCTATAGAAATCTGGTATTGTTTTTCATTTTCTGAATTATGCTATCAAAAGAGCAGATATAGTGACACAAAAGAATATGTTGCAATAGGTTCATCAGGTATTATAGTGCAAATATAAAACTCTTGTAACTGTTTTTGTTAATATCACATTTAGCACTGTTCACTGGAAACATGTCATTATTCTGATGGCTTTGGTGGATTACTGAATTATATACTCTAAAGAAAGAAAGCTTTATGATGTCCTTGACAAAATACTTGGTCTTTCAAATTTCATGGCTTTGTGAACTAGCTTTTGGTATGCTTTGGATATATTTGTGCTACAGGACTGAAGCAAGGGAGCAAGTCAGTTCTTTAAGGTAAGTGTAAGATTTTTCTTGGTGCAGTCTTTATATTGCGGTGAGACATGATGTTGTATTAGTCATTGTGAACCTGGTTTCTTCATAAAGAAGGTTTGAGAGTGCAGCCTTCCAGAGGTGCTAACCCAAATGATGTGGCTACCAGAATCCCTCAGCATGCCTTTCTATGCAATGGGAGTAGACTACTGGAGAAGTATCTGTTGGTAGCATTTGGAACAAATTGAAATAAAAGTATTTGATAGGGATGCAATGGGAACTGATTACTACTTTTTTGTCATCAGGCTCCCAAATGTATCTGAAATTTCATACCAGTGGAGGTATCYAGGCTTAAAGCTTCAGAGTCACATAAGAAAACTGATCCTAGATGTTACCAGTCCCAGTTGAATGCTATGACAACTCTTGAGTTGTCATACATGGGAATACATACATACTACATACATGGGAATAGTAACAGGACTGGTGCACTGGTGGTACATTTTACATTCAGCTGTTCTCTAAATGAAGCCAGCTGTCACTGTGTCCCACAGCAGAAGTATCCTGAGAGACCTTGTGAGAATTAGCTCATCAGAGTAGGTTGAAGGAATGTCTTRTCTTGATCAGGTTTAAGCACCAGATAGTTTTTTTGTTTATTTGGTTCTTTTTCCCTGTTAGTTTACTGTACTGCTTCTAATTCCTTAAGAATTAATAATTCTAATATTGTTTTGGAAACAGATATTGTTTCCAAAGATTGTTTTGTAATGCAGATATTTTCTTTAATATGAGCTGAGTTTTATTGACCAACAGCTTGATTTATTTACCTAAACATAGGTATCAAATGTCATTTGAGATGCCCTGACATCCTCCCTGGACAACTGCTAGTGATCCAGGAAAGCACGTRTCTCCCACAGGTCCTGGACAACTGCCAAGCTTGAACAGGTAGCTTAGATATTCATTTGATGGTATGGTTTGATATTTGAGCAGAGTTCTGGACTTCCTTCGACTATGAGAAAGGTCTAAACACTATCTCACTCATRGGCACATTTACATAAGTTAATCTAGATGTCTGAAGCTGAAAGTGAACCCCACTCATAAACCTCGGGGGTTAGCTACCAAATAAACTAGTGTTGTCAGAATTAGTTTTCAGGTTTGGCACTGGTTAAGTTCTATTTTAAGGCATCTGTGCCCCTTTTCCACTCCGTCCCTAAACTCTTGCAAAAAGCTTCATCATTTCAAAACTACCCGAGCCTAGAAACAGGTTAACAGAAATCATTCAAATCTCAAAAATGTTGCCATTGCTAACTTTCAATTTCAGCAGTTCATGAGCCTACGGATTTAAATGCTCACTATACATTTCCTTAAGTCTCAGGATAAAACTGCTGCCAGATTTCAATTCTAAACAAAATAAAATTCTTTACATTGCTTTTGTATTTGCTTTGTGCAATAACTACCTTTTCAGTGTATTACTAAACTCAATTAGAAATTCTCACTTGGCAACTATGTGCTGCAGTGTTTTGCTGAGACTAATGAATAAGGTTTCATAAAATCAGCTTGTGACCATGTGATGACTATTAAAACTTATAAAACCCTTACCAATTATCATGAGGAAATCTGCATGCTCTGCCAGTGTTATAGGGTGCGTTCTGAAGGAAAGTACTTCTAGCTCGTCGGTCTCGCCTGCTCATGCTGGAAAACAGACCCAGTTTTAAACAGACAGATGGAAATACAAACTCCTAATATTCCTACTCCATTTTGTGCAACAAACACTTTTAGAGAAATTACATTGACCTTGAAAGATGATTGCACTGCGCCCTGCACTTTCACTTCTTTCTTTCATAACTCACTTTTCTATCATTTTCCATAGTGTTTTTTTGTAAAAGTAAAATTCTTATGTGACATTTTTTACACTTTAATCAACTAAATATCACACAGTCTTAAGACAGTTTTATTTCAAATAAATTAGCAATTTTTAGAAGATTTTCATACCTCCTTTCCCTTCCACCTTACTAGTAACACAGAATATTACTACATGTTTTCAGCCTGGCTGCTAATCTTTCTCTTGACTATTTTCTACCATTACAGTTGGTGTCTCTTCTAGCAATACTCAGAGTAGACTTCTCACAATTATCATCATTCTTAAGCTTTTTGTTAGCAAATGGAGTATGTTATCAACTTGCTGGGCATTATTTCAGAGTAGCATATTACAGTGCTGCTGCAGATGTTGACAGCTCACTGCTCTAGAGATCAACAGAAATGCAGGTAACATCTGACTTAACACATGYTTTATTTTTTCTGTCAAATCCGTTCTGTCAAATCACAGAACGGTTGAGGTTGGAAGGGACCTCTAAAGATCGTCAAGTCCAACCCCCCTGCTCCAGAAGGGAAACCTAGAACACRTGGCACAGGGTGACATCCAGGCAGGTTTGGAAGATCTCCAGAGAAGGAGACTCCACAACCTTCCTGGGCAGCCTGTTCCAGACCTCTGACATCCTCACAGGAAAGAAGTTCTTCCTCATATGGAGATGGAATTTCCTGTCTTTCAAGTTGTATCCACTACCCCTTGTCCTGTCATTGGCCACCACCAGGAAGAGTTTGGCCCCCACCTCCCTACATTCATTCTTCAGGTATTTATACGTATTGATCAGATCTCCTCTCAGCCTTCCCTTCTCCAGACTAAACAGGCCCTGCTCACTTAGTCTTTCCTCATATGAGATATGCTCCAGTCCCTTAATCATCTTTGTTTCTCTCCACTGGACCCTCTCTAGAAGCTCCACGTCCCTCATATACTGGGGAGCCCAGAAYTGCACCCAATACTCCAGGTGAGGCCTCACCAGAGCTGAGGAGAGGGGCAGAATCACCTCCCTTGGCCTGCTGGCAACACTCCTCCTGATGCAGCCAGGATCCCACGGGCCTTCTTGGCTATGAGGGCACTGCTGACTCATGGTTAACTTGGTGTCAACCAGGACTCCCAGGTCCCTCTCTGYGGAGCTGCTCTCCAGCAGGTCGACCCCTAATCTGTCCTGATGCCTGGGGTTATTCCTCCCCAGGTGCAGGACCCTGCACTTGTCCTTGTTGAMCCTCATGAGGTTCCTCTCTGCCCAACTCTSCAGCCTGTCCAGGTCCCTCTGGATGGCAGCACAGCCCTCTGGAGTGTCAGCCACTCTACCCAGCTCAGTGTCTGCAAACTTGCTCAGGGTGCACTCTGTGCCCTCCTCCAAGTCATTGATGAACAGGCTGAACAGTGCTGGGCCCTGTACTGACTCCTGGGGGACACCACTGGCCACAGGTCTCCAACTGGATTCAGCCCCATTTATCACCAACCTCTGAGCTCTGCCATCCAGCCAGTTCTCAATCAACTTCTCTGTCCACCTGTCTAGTCCACACTTCTGGAGCTTTCCTATGAGGATATTATGGGAGACAGTGTCAAAGGCCTTGCTGAAGCCAAGATAGACAACATCCATAACTCTCCCATCATCCATCCAGCCAGTGATCCTATTGTAGAAGGCTATTCAGTTTCATTAAACACAACTTCCCCTTGGTGAATCCATGCTGACTACTCTTTTCCTAACACTCGATGTTTTCCTAATACTCAATTCTTTATATAAGCCTTGTTTTACTGCTAATCTACGTTAATGTCTTTTTAAATGTCTTATTCCCTCTATATATATCTTCATCTCTTGCCCATTTTATCTGATTTAATAGATAGCAGGATTAATATTCTTACTTTGAGTGGCTACATGTAATCTATTCATAGTAGATTTTTTAAAGGAAACAAATACCCATTTTTAGCACATGATTCACTCATTCTCACCTCTAGACTTCTAAAGTAAGTCATATGAATAACACTCTAAAACACATTGCTCTCCACGCACTGTAAAGGAGCTTATAATCAAAAATAAATATATAAACACACATATATATATTTCCGATGTCTATATCTACAATGGAATAAGAACAACTTATGTGAGGAGGACATCAACATCCATGTGAGGAAGAACTTCTTTACTCTGAGGGTGACAGGTCCCTAGAATGGGCTGCCTAGGGAGGTTGCGGAGTCTCCTTCTTTGGAGATCTTCCAAACCCCCCTGGATGCCACCCTGTGCACCGTGTTCTGGATGTCCCTGCTGGAGCAGGAAGGTTGGACTAGATGATCTCTAGAGGTTCCTTCCAACCTTAACCATTCTGTGATTCTGTGATGAACATAAACTATCTGAAATAAATCATGTCTTTGATACTGAATCTAGTTCAATGAAGTTCTGATTTTGCATGCAAGTGAATCCCATAAAAATAATAAATAACAGCAGTAATTTTAGTGTGTATTCCTTCATACCATGTTTTGCTTTTTCCATCCTGATGCAGAATGACTGTAACTTCATGGCTATTTTGTGTTTCTACATTTTTGAGCTTTCATTGTCCACTGAATACTGTAACACCAAATGTATTGTGTTTCACCTAGTGTCATTTCAACCAAGTATTTTAGTAGTATATTCTAGGTGCCTACAGAAATGGAAACATCCTAGCCATAAAAATAATGCTCATGAAAAGCTATTTAGGAAAACATTTAGTTCTGTTTAGTATTTCAGAATGAAGATGTGCTGTATGAGGTATTTTATACATGCAAATGCTTCATTTTCTTTTTTTAAGTCTTTATAGTACTATTTGTTTTCAAATGAGTTCTGTGGTTGTTTCAGACAAGGAATGCAAAAGACAGGGTATATTTCCCCATTCTGTGGTTCACCATATATTTTTCTTCAATAATCATTCTTTGAAGATATGAAAAAGTTTAATTTCACAATACAATTATTTCCCTTTTCAATTTGTGTATTGACTTGTGTCAATTTTCTAAAAACAAATAAGTTTAAAAAATACAAATTTGGCACAGTATGAAGCTATGCCAAATAATGTTCACATGGAAAAAAACRCACAGGATCCAAACCACTGACATTTATGAATCCAAAATTTAAAGAAATACCTATGTTTTTACTTAAGCTTGGTTGGGTACCACATTCAGAAATTTCTGACTTGTTGGTAACATAATAAAGTATAGATTATAAATGCTTCTCCCACTCTTTTTTTAACCAGAAAATAAAATATCTGATACCAACCCAAGCTATTGTTAAGTTTCAAAGAAGAAATAAAATAAGAAAGTTATTTGTCAGGAAGAGTCAGGTTGTAGCAGTGTGAAGATCTGCTATGCCTAATCATCATCTTAGGCAAACTAGAGAAGCACCTTTATATAGTGCTTACCTGCTACAATGGCAGGAAACCCTGGATCAGAAAGCAATAATGTTTCTTTTGCAACTGTTTTTTCCTGCTAATTGGGTCTGTCGGATCCCAAAGAACTCCAAATAGGACAGTTCCATTAATGCCCATTAATCCATTGGGAATCAGGGACTTATGATTCAAGAAAGTAGAGTCCTACTCAGGTAATGAATTTCTATTGTTAGAGAAGAGGTTATGATGACACCTAAAAAAGGCATGGTTTATTTTTATTGAGCTTTCTTCTGTTGTGATTGAAAAAATGTGACCTGTTATTAACAGGATTTATCTGTCAATTACTTGATAGAATAAATCTACTTCTTTGTCAGAGAAAGTTTTTTAAGTATTGTCTCTTCAGGAAAGTACATTTGTCTTTTCAAATCCAATTTTTCTCATATGTTGAAAGGCCATTTATGCCATAGAATTTTGCTCTATGAAACAAATGGCAGTTAAATCCAGACCAGACCTTTTAATCTTCAGAGTCCACTGTCATATGTAGGACTCTTGTCAGAGCTTTTTGGACAAAATCTCACACTCTTTCCCTTCATATTCCAGGCAACTCTGATGTCCAAAAAAAACCTGGGAAAAGGAATTATTTTACCAGTTGCCCAGTAAAAACTCCTTGAAGTTTTAAAGGAATATATCAGGGACACTTCACATTTTCATTCTCTCATTTCTTTTTCCTCTCTCAATTTGTTATGTTTGGCCAYGTTGCTAGGTCTGTTCTACTTCTGTCCTTTTGAATTCCAGGAGACCTAAAATTATTACTTAAGATCTAGAGTTTTGTCAAAACAGTACAGCTGAGTTAATCTTGTTTCTTGTAATAAATCTATTAAAAATTGAGATTTGGAGAAAGAACTGATATTGTGAACAGTAGAAACAAACCACTGAGGCAGATTTTAACATCCATGGACTGGCTAATTTTTTTTTAATAAACGATCATCACCATCTGGGATGTTGTCATTTCTAGACCTAGTAGCCACAGAAGAAAAAAATTCCAAGAAAAATATGACTGCCAGGGATGCTGATGATTAGATGATTGCTTTTAATCATCAGATTGGGTGATTTTTCTCAGGATTTATACCACAGTTACTAGCAACATGCTGATTTTTAAAACAGAAGACTGCTAGGAGCAAGTTCATAGACTTAGGGTGATTCTCTATTCCTAAATATCTGAATACTTTTATCTACAGATATATCCCAATATTCCTAAGATTTCCTTGTTCATCCATAGAGCTTCTCAGAGATGAAAGGTAGTTCTTGCCTGCCAGATGAGCAACACAGGTTCATCTGAGTAAGGCACCACAGGAGAGGACTGTGGTATATTACTAATACCTCTGAATTCCTACCCCAGAAAACAAAGTCAAATATATTGTGCATGTATTTTACTGGACAGAATTCTATTAAGACACGCACATCAGGGTCTGGCTCCTTGCGATAGGAATGTAATGAACCAATTAACTTCACTGGTGCATTGTCCGAATAAAAAGTGCAGGATTGGGATTCTGTTTGGGAGAAACAAATGGCTTTACCTCCCCTTTGCCAGCCAGAAATCTGCCTATCAGGAACACATTGCTATTAGGGGTAAAGAAAGTATCTTGGCAAGTATAAATACTCTCCAAAAGGAAGTCCTTTAGCCTCTTTGAAGAGAAATTTCAGCGCTGACACAACCAAGACCACAAGAGCATCCACAAAGATTCTTGAAATTAATCCTTCCTGATTTAAAGTGGAAGACAGCAAAATTTTTATTGAATCATCCAACTACTCTTAAATTATAATGTGCTCTACTAGATTGCAGGTCAGTCACACCAATCTGGAGGATATTATTTTCTTTTTCCTTCCCCCCCGCTACTTATTCTTTTCATTCCGACAGCACTATTGATGAAGACCTCAGGAAAAAATACCAGCGTCCAAGGCACTTTGATGGCCTTTCCACTGTGTAATTATACTTACTCTTGATAACACTAAAGACATGCCTTATTGGTAGTGGCACAGGCTGCTTTCCTTTTCACAGAGAGATGGATTGTTTCTGCAGGCCTTGATGGCCTTCAAATTATCTGAGCACAGAAAAGAGAGCAGAGTGAATTTTATTTTAACTCATTTTATTTCTAAATTTATTTCCCAGTAGCTAGAAGGTGATGACTGCCCCAGCAGTCAAGTCAATTGTTATCTGTGGGACTTGATTATGTTTAGACCCAGTCTCTCATTTTGAGCAAGACACAGTTAATGAGGAGAGAAATGAAAAGTGCATTGAGTCACAGTGTGTTTGTGGTAATTTGTGACACATTCACTCTACTCAGTTCTTTGTTTATTCCTTCCCCCCTCCATACAGGTCCTGTAGAAAAAGGAACAGATAAGCGAATTCAGTGGTAGACAGTTAAGGGTGTTGAAAGTAATGAATCTATATCTCTCTATCTCCTTCCCCATTGTTGGCAGTAATTGGAGCAGTGTTCATCTATACAGTAAAATGCCAGTGAAGCCCATCTTAACGAAACATCTTTTTTTTCCATTATTTTGCAACACATTTTTCATTGACACTGCTAGTTTTTATTTTCAGTATGTGTCTTTTTTTTTTTTTTTTGCATGCTCTTTGCCACTCTTCTAAATAATAGTCCATTAAACAGTTCACAGTGTGTGTTCTGTAGAAATCTAAAAAAGTGATTGGATGATACTAATTAAGGAGAGATTTTGTTTCCACTTACTGCAGATCAATGGTGGGTTACATTAAAGCTGCATTTTTGTGATGAGTTTAAACACAAAAGAACAGCTGTGCTAAATACATTTTTCAAGGCTTACAGGTAGGTCAAATAAATCTTTCTTTGCCTGTCTATTTTAAAACTACAGTAAACTGTATGTAAAGAATAGTAGTAAATAAAAAGGCAAATTTCTCACTGCAAATTTTTTTTTGCACYTGTGGTAGCAGAAACTGTTAAATTGGGAATGCCAATTGCAATGCATTGAGATCCTGTTGGCTTTTAATTTACTCTATAGCCTACTATGCATTAATTTTAATGAGACTTTTTTTCTTGTTTTCTACAGTTGTCACTCTAAGGTATCCCTTCTCTGATATATAGCAGTGTTATGTACCGGGAAAAGATGTCTTACAGAGAAACCCCTTCTTGTATGTGAGCATACATTTCCTTCCTTAATCCTAAATTATTCCAAGCACAAAATTTAAGAAAAATCTCCATACGGAGATATCTTCATATGCAAAAAAGACTGGCAGCATATTCCAGTCAGATCAATTAAAATAAAAATGCGCTATTCGTTGTCATTCCTTGATCAGCACAAACAATGTTCAGAGGAAATTCACCTGGTTGCCTCCAAGTAACATAATGAATCCTGAGCATATATGACAAGTAACTAAAAGAGAAAATGCTTCTCAGACACTTGCTGTAAATATTAAAGGCACAAAACTATTTTGAAGTCGTTTCACTGACTATTTTAGAACTGTAATTAATTTAGCATAGAGTCCTATATAAGGGAGATTTAGGGACCTTGTTTTTACTCAGATGATTTCAATACCAAAAACAGAGCAGAACTGTATTTTGCACTTTTCTTGAATTAAAACAATCTAGATCCACTTTCTGGAGGTCTTCAAAACCCACCTGGATGCCACCCTGTGCCACATACTCTAGGTGTGCCTGCTTGAGCAGGAAGGTTGGACTAGATGATCTCTAGAGGACCCTTCCAACCGTAAATATTTTGTGATTCTGTGATTCTGTAAATCACCCAGTATATGAGGACAATAATGAAATAATATTTGTGTATTGTGGTCTAAGAAAAGGCTGCTTTGATTTTGCAAACATCAAGATTACATACAGATTTTATTTTATCCAACCAAAGTTTATAGAGCAAAACATTGAAAGAGTTTGACTTAGGTGCATATTTATTATTTTAAGTTTAACTGTTAATTCAATATTACATGCTATCATATGCTTCAATACTATCAAATCAGCTTAAAATAAGGATTGGTTTTCAATTCACAAATTCTTTAGGCCATATTTTAGTCTGTGTGCTCTCAAACTCTGAAATGCAATTGTGCACGCAGAAAGTATTCCTGCCAAGCTCCTGGAGTATGCACTTTTCAAACAGAGATAGATTTGTGAAGACTTTAAGCCATTCCTATTTGTGTGTACTTTATTTGGCACAAGACTGACTACTTTTTGGGCAAGCACAAGGACAGTCATGACAAGAGTGAAAGCACTGCGGCAAGTCTGAGGACTAATTATATATTAACATGTGGCCCGTAGCACCTGAACTCCATACCTTACCTCATATTGGGTCAGTGATCTGGTTTTCCACGAGTAATGGAAAGCCAACCCTTTTCTTAGCAACGACATTGCAATGCCCTTTCTCTTTACACATCCAAAAATATACTGTCATGTTATTTGGTGAAGAAGCTGCTCTGTTTAGCAGTAGCCTTTGCATAGATTTATAGCTTTCTGTGTAAGAAAGGTCTATTCATCACACAGTTCTAAGACACATAAGGTAGGTTAGAGATTTCCAGGTTTGGAAAATGGAGTTCTGACAGTGTTCAGCTCAGCAAAGATCTGTTTTCAACAGTGACATCTGCTCTCAGATGGAAAGCAAAGCAGCTTGCAAAGGAATCTACTGGTTACAGGATACACTTAAACTGGTCTTTAAAACCTGCACAACTATGCATCCTAYGTCATTGTTTTTATTGTTCTTACAAACTGGTTAGAGTGTAGCACCATTTTAAGTTGAGCTTTGCTTAGTTTGTCTGCAGCTGTAGAACCCACACATGTATAAACCCTTTATTCAAGCATGGGTTATCACTGGTACTCTCACAGCAATTTATACAGGGAAACTTTTCCTGGTATAATTCATTAAAAATTAATCAACCCATTTCTGTGCAAATCTCTGTGACATGCRTTCTTTGATGCAGTGAGTGCTGAATAGTCTTTTCTTTATTATGAAATGACACAAGTGGAACTTTCTAATTGGCTGTCAGTGATGTCATACCCCAGTAAATGCACAAGTCGCCTTATTTGCCTTATTATGAACATACTCCATGACAGACCGTGAATTTCTGGAGAGCTCCTGCCCCTCTTTGGAAGTTAACAAATATCACTTTGCTGTGCAGATTATAGTTATGCTTCTGTAAAAGAGTAGAAACTTCCCAGTATGTTTTCCTGTCTTTGTTTATGTATGTGGATATTTTTCCTTCTTTTATTGCACTCTACTGTTACCGAGTCTCCGTCCTTTCCCACAGGGACAATGTGGGACTTATGAGTGAAATACCTTTCAGGGCTCTCTTTTTGGGCTTTCACTGGTTGTGTCAAAATTAACAATAAATGTGGTCACATTCATATCTAACTCATAGTTACCAGATTTCAGGCAGCATGCAGAAGAAACAATAAAGAGATGCAGACAAGAGACATATGGAAACAGTGAGATTTTGTTCTTGTGGTTTTCAACTTATTTATTTATTTGGTTAACAGCTCCTCGTTAGGGCAGAATGATTGCTACATTTCCTACCTCGCCAGGAGGGTCCACTTTCACTGCAGGAGGATGTGCTCTCCATAAAACGTGCTTTGGCAAAAATGGTGCTGCTTACATTTGTTTTTCTCTGTTATTCATATAGACTGCTATGCACTTACTCAGCTGGGATAAGGGGCAAATGTTCTATCTCTGCAAGCTACTATCCAAAATCACATGGCAGGGTGCCACATCCTCCAGCCTTATTCCATGCAACACTGCAAGCCAAGATTACAAACCTATAGCTTCTTTTCCCTCAGCTCCCAACTACTTTCATCCTGTTTCCTAAGCAGGCTCTGAAGGTCTATCCTTCATATTACACCCAGGTTCAGGATCCTCATCCCCCAGACAACTGCAGTCTTGCATCATGGCCAGGACCAACACCAAGCACACCAGAGCCTCTCTTCTATACCCTGATCTCATATGAGCTCTCACCAAATCTTTGTGATCAGTCCAGCTGGTACAGAGGATATTCGGGCAAGACAGTCATTGTGCAGACTTGTTCCACTGCTGGGAAGAGTTCAGGTAGCCATTCCCTAGAGCTATCTGCTGAGGGCCTTACTCTCAGTTTCCGTTCAGCTTTGCATCTGGAACCTCCCTGTGTCATGTCCTTTGCTTTATTTAATAGACCATTTAAAGTATATGAGATAAAAAAAAAGTAMGCAAACCTGGAGAATCCAGCTCTTCAGGTGGTTTGCCTACCAAATGCCTACTGCTACTACCAGCATGTACACAATAACAATTCAGTTGTGCAAACTCCCAGGATCTAGAGGAAAGTTGCAGAATGCAAGCTTGGGCAATTCCAGATGATAGACCTAGAATGGCACTACTTGAGCCAATGGTATTAGAATTAGGAAAGAGATTTTGGTGCTGTTTAGGAGAATTATTGAAAATAATAACTGCAAAACTTGGCTTGAGAGAAGTGTGGGTATCTCAGGCAGGTTTCAGGTAGTTACACCTTTTAGGGTCAGTGTTTGTATAATTCCTTGGAGACATAATCGAGTGAAAGGTTTTTCTTCTTTCTTTCTTTCTTTCTTTCTTTCTTTCTTTCTTTCTTTCTTTCTTTCTTTCTTTCTTTCTTTCTTTCTTTCTTTCTAAGAAAAACAGGAAATGTGTTTCTTTTTTTATTCTCCTTTTCCTCACTTTTTTTTTTTTTTGGTAAGGACTTAATCTTTTTTTAAAAAAAAAAAAAAAAAAAAAGAGAGCAACGTGATTTTATGATGATATAATTGCCCATTTACAGATTGGGCAAGACGAATGGTCTTGCCCAATTACAGATCTTTGATATGGTCCATTATCTTTTCTGTTCGGTGATACACATATCTCATGGTTGTTTAAACATGAAAATGTCTTTACTTTTCAGTTCATGCCTTTACCTTTTCCTTTATCGTTCACTAAAGCAATAATGTGTAATATTTAATTATTTGATTTCCATCTTATGAAAGATAGACAGAGATGAATTAATATAGTGATGTAAACACCAGTTAACTTCCCTAGGATAATTTGATAGGGATTTCATTTTAAAGTATAGGGTAAAATCCTGGCTCAAGTAAAATAACTAACAACGTGTCTCTAAAATTTAGTAGCACCAGAATCTCATTATCCACTTTCCAATGACCAGCAATTTTCTGGTATTTGACTCTGTGGTCATTTGACATCAGTAGTACTGCTTTGTTGTTTTAGTATATGTTAATTCTGAGAGATACATTTACCCAGATGATCAGCCTGTTAAGAAAGCGCTGGAAAGAGGAAAAATCTATCCTAAAAATCTGTCATTAGAGCATCTTAGAAGTGGAGCAAGATCAGCTGCCCAACCAGTCAGACACTGTTTCTACAATTAATAGATAAAAGAAATAATGATACTTCCATGAGGGCCACAAAACGCACTCCCATCACTCCTTGAAATGTGCCTGAAAGCAGTTAAAATTTTAGTCCGTACAAAGCTAGTTGTATGTATTACTGAATATTATGTGCTGACACAATGAACAAAATGTATATTGGTGACAAAAAGAATATTAAGAATATGACATCTTTTATTTAAGAGTGTACTCTTGCTCAGCTACTCTGCCTTCCGACAGAGTTAGGAAATTGTCCTGTAGGGTAATTTAGAAATGTTAATACTTACAGAAACATAAGATATTTTATAAGATACAAAGGAACTATAAAATTGTTTTGCAACACTAGATTTGGTCTATTATACTTGCATTAGGTCACAGATTATCTCAAGAGACCGTGCCTTACCTACCCAATTTTATTGTTAACAAGCTTTCTGAATGTCTAAAAATTTTTGTTGGTTTGTTTTCCAGCTACTGTTTGGCTGTTCTTCCCCAGATCTATTGAAACAGATCTTTTCATGGAATAAAGAGCTGAAAAGTTTGCTTTTACCACCAATCCARTCTATCTGTAGTAGGTTATTAGAAAGAGGAGTGGGTCTTTAAGATGGAGTCCAAGAGAAAGCAGTGGTTCTGAAGTATTGGTCTTCCCAGTGCTACTTGCTATGAATCTTGTTTGTTCAATAAAACTGTGATTGATTACAGTCTTGTTCATTTTGCCCTTGACATAAAGAGGACAAGAATTGGGGCTCAGGATAGGCACCCTCAGAGATAATTCTTTCCTGTCCTTGTGTACAGACAGTAGAGGCCACAATGTTTCATTGTGCCATGACTGTTCTCCTCTCTCTGCTTAGTGTGTACATCCTTTCTCAGTCAGTCAGTGCTCAGTTAATTGGTGTGGGCAGTGGCMGCTCTCACACTTGTTAGCTACAAGATACCAGCTAAAATTTTGTAGTAGAGTTGTTTCTGCATGCATGTGTACACTGGTATACAGCAACGGAAGGTTAGACCAATATAGAACAAAACAAGAACAGTTTAATCCATTAATTATCAAGACGATAAGAAGATGAGACCATTTAGTGCCTATAGACTGGAAATACAAGAGATAAGGCCATTGTCTTGTAAAGAAGCTTCTGACTCTCTTCTATGCTCTGTTTTAAATGGTCAGGCCATATGTCATTGCTGTGAGGCTTGGAATAGCCACTGAAGGCTACTGCACAGATGGATGAATGCATGAGGATTCAGTAATGCATTTAAATACTAGTGAGATAAAAAAAAAAACTCTAGAGATTGCTTATACGTTTTAATACGTTGTTCCAGGTTTTACATGTTAGCAGTCCTCAAGATGGGCTTTTTTGCTATAATATTGTTCTCTTAAACCTGTTGTATTATACTTTTGCTGCATATCTTTATTATGACAGATGGACAACGAAAGATTTTACAGAAGTTTATAAAATTATGATGGGTATAGCCCCCCTTGTCTCAGAGGTTCTCCTAAATACAGTAGGAGCACTGCTCTACCATAAGCCCTGTGAGATACTATGACTATAATCTCCAAGATTTAAGAGAATTCCCAAGCTCTGGGAGTTCTCCCAGAGCAAAAAGATCTGTGTGAGAAGTCTGGGAATGTAGCACACCGGGCATCACTGCCAATGTTTGAGTAGGAGGGGACTGAGAAGGATCTCCTGTGCAGAGGAGGACTGGAATTGTCACATATTAGTTATACTTGTTATAGCCAGATACAAAACTGGTGTGGGCAACACACTACCAGTCAGAACTGCAGCTTGCCAGGGGAGCACTCYGCACCTCAGATCAGAGACATTTAAGGAAGAGTGGTAGCTGCTGGTGTAGGGTACACATGGGGATGCACTTCAGGAGATATGCAACTGCAGACATGGAGGAGAGATGGTTGACAAGACACTGCTGGGGCATGGCTAGGGATGAACTCTTGCAAGAATGTGCTCCAGGCCAAAGGCCTCTGAGCAACTGCAGCCCACATGGGACCCACACTAGGGCACAGATGCCCCTGAGGAATTTTTGCCTAGGGATGACCCCTAATGAGGCAGAGGAAAATCAGGAAGCAGAGAATGGCAGTCTCTACTTAAAGCTCAGTTTAGCATTGTGTCTTTCTCTGAAAGTGACTTCACGTAGTTGTTGCAATGAATCAGTACAGCTCTAGTTCTGCTGTTTAAAATCATGAATCTGCTACTATCACATAAGAAAAGCACCACAATAATGTGGTTTAGCTTGTTGATTCTTCTGAGATTAATTAAAAGGATTTCAGTGTGTCTTGAGATATTTGTGTTTTCATTAGCAGAAAAAAAAAAAAAAAAAAAAAAAAAAAAAGCCTAAACAAAAACAACAAAACCCACAAGTATATAAATCGTAGACACTATCCCTTAAATGGCAAAATTAGGTATTGGTTTTGAAATTCTCCTATGGTTCACAATTCAGGAAAATATCCCTGCTTATAGTACTGGGTGTCAAACATCAGTTTATAGTTAAGCATCTGCTTAAGTGCTTTTTTGGGTTATGTTCAAAATTGAAATGTGTTCAAGCCCCTCATGTATAGTGAAGGCCAGATATAAAATTAGAGGATACATTCAGATTCCAGTCACCTTCTCTTTAATTAGTGAGTACTCAGATCAGAACTTCTGTATGGGACCATCTGGGCAATGACATACATTTTTAATATAGTCATTTATTTTCCTGTTTCATCACAGGATCTCTTGGGTTACAGGTCTGTGCTTTTAAATAGCTGCAAATCAAGGATGACAACGTACATCATTTACTGACTCTAGGAATAGAAATTATCATTGAGGAAATGCTGAATGAAGTGTGTTTACTATTTTGAGTATTACTTGCTCACGCAAATTTGGTTCTCAAATAACAGCAGGTTATTTGAGAACAGGAAAAGGCACTTTTTTTCTAAAATAACAGGATATATTTTTTTTCTAAAAGAATCTAACAATTTATTTATCTATAACAACTATTTTTTCTTGTATCATTTTTATTGCAGGTCTGTGCCTTCAGTGAAAAATACACTAATAGAAATACATTATTATCTATATTTATGGGTGATTTTTTAAATAGTATAAAGGTCCTTTTAAATATCAGTGCTTAAGTTATCTCAGAGATGGACAGAATATATGAATTTAGACAGAATATGTGCCTAAAAGTATATACACTGTAAATTATGACCATTTCAGGATTACAGAGCTGTTGCCAAAGTGAACAGAATCCATAAAGTATTTTAGCTTAGGATAATCTTGCAGATGACAATAAAATTACAGATGTGATGTTATTTATGTTAAGAAATTGAACAAAGATKCAAGTAATTGCCTTAAAGAAAGCAAATTTTATAAAAACAAATGGTTGGGGAGAGGGAATGGAGGGAATTTCTTTCCTAAAAGAAAATGTTGCCTAACAAAAGCAAAAATGGAAAGATGGACTTTAGATTCTGCAAAATGAACAAACACAACCTCTCCTCCCTTTCCAATTACTGGGTGTCGAAATGATCTCATGAAGTTTTAGAGTTCGAGTGAGGAAGTGTCACCAAATTATGGATTGACATCTGCCTTTGTCGGGTTTTTAGAGCTCACACAGAGGACAATGAAGGCACACTACCACACAGGGAAACCTATCACTTGACAGAAAAGAACATTTTCTGACCTGACCAACAGTGCTGGGACTTAAGKGAAGGCTCCCCAGAGTGGATGGTCTAAAACATTGATTCATTAGTCTGTTTAATCTTTGTGGCTGCTAAAAAAAGAGATCCTCCTTGATTTACAGTCTGACAGACTGTCATCTCAAGAGGTCCCTGATCACTGTCCCTCCACCAAACTGATAAAAAGCCCTCACCTATTACCCATGTTGTATAAAATTAGCATAAGGTTCAAGTGGAGGCTGAAAATAAAAAATGACAGAGGGCTAAATCCAGTACAGGGAGAGGTAACTGTCAGGCAGATACTTTTAACTTCCTCTTCTGGGAATATATCTGCACCTGTTCATGATACAGAAATGTCTGAACAGTCCTGAGGGACCAAGAAATGGTAAATCCCAGTGGGTCAAGGCCTGCCTGCTAGGGATTGTCCCCCCAGTTCAAGGGAATAGGACACCTGGGACCATTGGGGCAGATGGTGGGGCATCTGCAGCCTGCGGATGGGCCAGGGGGCCCTGGAGTTGGCACCATTGCAGCATTGCAGGGCTGATGACTCTGAGTTGGGCTGAAATGGTAGCTGGGACTGGGCAGGATTGGGGGAGATCCCAGTGAGCTGGGAACGGACAAGCTCATGACAAGCTCCACCAATACTGTTACATCCTTTGGGTAAGCCTACACTAAAGTTAATGGAGGTCAGCTGGAAGAATGATCAAGCATCCCGAAAATGTGGCGCCATTTATGAGCAAGCTAGGATCTTCAAGGCTTTCATCATCAGCTACCACATATGTCTGGGAGAAAATTTCTTCATGCAAAATGCTATCTTAGATGTCCATAYACCACAACCTTAACATTTCATACATGTGGCTGGTGTGAACCAGGAAAAAAAAAAATTAATTCAATTCTACTCAGGGAAGTCTCCCACCAGGACTGTAGGACCTTTTCTATATCTAAATGCACTCTCTACACTTTATAGTGATGCAGTTGTCGCTTTCTAGGACCATTAGAAAGCTCTAATGAGTAGAGAGATGTCCATATAAGAAGAATTTAGTAAGGCTAATGTACAACCCCTCTAACAGGTTAAAGTTTGTTCATCAGAAAAGAACAGTTAGGCATAAAGTTTCCCAAAGTAGAAAAACGTTAGGATGTTTTCAGACTCCATYGAGGAATCATCCTTGCTGAGACTGCCCCACAATTAAGAAATAAGAAGACAATAATATAAAAGCTCCCTTTCCCAAGGACAGCTTTTCATAAACAATTCTCCCAAATACTGGAAAATCAGCCAAGAAATGAGTGATATATATGCTCAGAAAGATTCAACTCTGTGTGTAACTTTTATAAGTGTCCTCTGTAGATTCAGAGAATGAGGGACCACAGCACTGTAACCACTGTAATTAGATAAATAAATAAATAAAAATATAATCTAAATATCCAGAGTAAATTAACATTCCTCATTTCCTGTTAAACCTTWGTATTTTATTTGCATTTATCTCTGTAACTGTATTTGACTCTCAGGTATTGTAGCCTGTATTAACAGTCACTCTGGGCTTAACATCATTAACTGTTCACTGTCAAGTCCCCACAAATCCCATATTCCCCTTGTCTCTCAGGCTTAAAAAACTCATTTAACAGTAAGGGCTAATTAATTAACTGGATTTTCCTATATTTAATGGAGACTACCCTAAACCGTAGAACCAAACCCCGCTGAAATTTAGTTCACTGTGGCAATCTATAATTATACCCAACTAGATTTAACCACTGCTCTATCTCTTATCTATTATTACAATCATAGTCTGYCTTTTTATTTACTACTATCAACAGTATAAATATGCTCATATTGCATATAGTATAATATGWAGAATATGATTATACTGCATTAAAATATCCTTCGCCAGGAAGAAATTCAGAAACCATGGGCATTAGAATTGATCTTTATTCCAAATGAAGCAATACACAGGATGCAGGAAGWAAAAGAGAAAGACAGATGTATTATTTAATAAACTGGTAAACTCAGGGAAAAAGATCATGATCAACTTTTATATCACATGCACAAAAACTTTCATAGACCTCCAGATGGTTGATTAACTTTTTTTATGCCAGCAAACTGGTTGTCTTCATTTGCATTGTCCTTACTGGCTTCTGTAAAATTTATTTCTGTTCATTGTCTTCTGTTTATAGGTGTTTGAAAAATAAGCCTACCAGCTCAAGAAGGAAGTCAAAAAAGGGTATGACTGATACTTGGTGCAGGGAGTGTTGCAGAAAGGATGACTCAGGCGAATTAGTAGCAAGGCATGAACTGGGYATACAGTACTGCATGGTTGTGAACATCTGCTTCAGGAGCACTGAAGGGTCACAAAAAAMCAGAATCTGCTTCCCCTAAACTCAATGGGAGATATTGCAGTGACATAAACAGAAACTGATTTGGAGTTTCATATAGCTACATCAGAGAAAAAAATAACATTCTTTTAGAGACTTGCACTTTTGTGGTTTTACAGAACTGAAGAAATATTACTTGCTCGTGTTTTTAAATTTTCCCAAGGGGAAAAAAAAAGTCCCAGTCTWTATTCTGTGAAAAAAAATGATTTCTCTTATAAGAGTGAAGAATTTAAATTTGGTCCATGGTTCAAAATGCCCAGATTCTGTAGGTAGGGGTCTACATCACAAGTTGTGGTGCCATGTTGTATGTGTATAAGCTAGCTCCATGAACTGATGGGACTTCACACCACTCTGCAGGACCCTGCAGAGATGCTGATACAGATCTCTGGAGTAATATAGTTGTATAATAAATGATGTGAACCTATTGTACTTGGGATCTACCCTTTGTATCTCTTCACTGACCAACCTTGCTCCTGTAGAAGAACATTATTAGTGGTGTAGCCAGACAGTGCATCTGAAATACAAATACAAATTCAACAGTCTAAAACAAGCTGGTAAATATGGCATGTATTTCTGCCATATTACTTTGTGAGTGCAAGGAAGTTTTTGCACAAGGAAATGAAAATGAAAAAAACTGTCTTCTTGAGCACAATTAAATATTTGAATAYATTAAAGAAAGCTGAACTTAAGACATTCATATATTCCATAGGCTGGTAAGCGGGTTCAGAGAGCATGGTATATTTGACAAAAATAAATGATCAGCAGATTTTAGAATAGCTCATAAGCTAATAAATAAGAAAACTGATACAGACTTAAATTCCAATATGGGATAACTAAAACTATGGAAATGTTAATGAACTGTATTCATCAGAGGTAAAGTCAGCAGGAGAGGAAAACACCAGTACCTGGCTGTGACTTAATTGTGTCTTTGCAAGTGTTTATCTGCTCTATGTCTAATGAATGCAGATTAGGAGTCCAGGACGCAATTAAATATACTATAAACAAAATAGAAGAGCACAAAGGCAAGGAGACAGCATGATAATCTCATACCCTATGGTGTTGTGATTCAAAAAACATCATACCATACATAAGATTACTCCAGGTCTAAAGGGATAATAATGAATGTTCAAAGTGAGCATCAAAGTGTTCTAGTAGTATTGTTAAGAGAGTTTCTCATGCAAGGAGAAATTTTAGGTAGGGAGAAGAAAAGAAGASAAGCATCTTCACAAGCCCAGTATTTCAAAGGCCAAAGTTCCTTCCATTCAACAGAAATTTGGCACTCCTAGCAACATATATTTATTGTTTAAGCTATTTACTTCAAAAGTAGGAAGTGCTCCAAAGAAAGTAAGGATTTCTTGATTGTTGTAGGGGTTTGGTTTGGTTTTGTTTCATTTTCTTTTTCTTTTGGTCTCCATTCTGGGCTTTTCTTTGGGAGCAAATTGTAGTATCACGTCTTAGCAGATTAAGAAGGGTAAGTAAGATGAAAGAAACATGTAAGCACGTTGTAGCTTAAATCAAACTTGAGAAGATCTTTCTTGTAAAGCAATTTTTCCTCCTCACATCTCATTGGAGATGTTAAGGCTATGTTTCATTCGTTCTGATTTTCTCCACATACTTCAGGAATGAGGAGAGCAGAAGGGAAGAGACAAAGGTATTATCTGATCATCAGTACTCTCCTGATCTTGCAGAACAAAGAAGGTCAACTTGCGAAGAATAATGCCAAAATTCCCTCTGCACCTCGAAAAGCACATCCATACGTGCACATGCAGATCAAGTCACATAAGTACAAGATAAGTGGTAATGACCAGCAACAAAAACACGAACCCTTCAAACTCCTCAGTTTGAATAGAGATACTGTCAAATTAATGATGTAAATTTGGTTAATAAAGCAATTTTGCTGATTCTTTTAGAGCCCCATAATCACGACAAGAGCAGTGCACCAGGCAGTGTATTACTCAAGCAGGACAGAGCTACCAACTGCCTGCAATAATTCAATACTCTTGGCAACAGACTTATTGTCACTTTTGATTCTGATTGTTAACAATATCACTGTTTTTAATTCACAAGGAAGAACCATTTGGTGTCTAAAAGGCATTAGCTGTCTAATAAAGCCATTATAATTAGGAGAATCAGCTGTTACTTTTGTTGAGAACTTGCTCAGTATTGACTGCTTTTCTGAATTGCCTCAAGGATACTTGTTTCATGATATGAATTTTATGACCAAGGACCTGGTGTTTTGATATTAGCTAATTTAAATGACATATCCTATTCATACATATGTGCCAGCTGACACTGTAGGCTGAACTGGGGAACCTACAGATAAGACAATGAGTCTTTTTAGCTGAAGCAAAATATTCATTTTTTCACTCTGTAAGAGGTTTGTGTCTGCTTTGGATCAGGTACTGAGGGAGCCCTAAGCTTACACTGATCTATTTGCTACATTTATTGTTACAATAGGTACATAAACCCAGAAAATTGCATCTTCTTTATCATTTTTTCATTCTGAGTTCTTCAGTTTAGGACAGCCTGCAGATATAAAGGCCTATATTCATCCTTCTTCACGTTGGGCACTTAAAAGGCCATCAAGGGAAGAAAAGGGCTTTTTTTTCAGTCCTTGTAAAACCTCTATCATCCTAGAGAGATTAAGATATAAATTTGGAAGTATTTTCTCCATGGAACATAGAGAAAATTGATCATCTCTTTAGCTCCAAATCCTCACTTAGACTTCTGGTTACCTTGTCTATGACATTTCAAAGTGCAGGGCATTCCTCCAGTCATATTTTAAAGATAAAAGAACAATTTCTGTAATAATGAGATGATTTTCTTGGTTTTATTTAGGAAGGTCTATTAGGTGAAATTCTTTCTGTATCTATCTTTAAGCATGTATATCTTTGGGTTGATCTTGGTCTGTTCTTTTAGTTGATGGTTGCTTCTCCAAGAACAGTAACCTTACTTGCTTTGTAACAGTTGCATTTACACTAATGTGTAATATTATTCTAAAATCAAATTTAAGGCCAAACTTGATTCTTATCTGAATTATTTGCTTGCAGGACTGCCTTGTGACAGTGTATTTGGGTGTCCCTAATAGAAGAAAACCTCCAGCTCTTAAAGCATTTCCTCATGGTGCTTCTCTCCCACCTAAACCTGGCTCAGCAGCTGTTATGTGATCTTCCTTTGTGGTGACCTCATATCCGTAACACAAAGTGGACAAGATGACCCAGAAATGCCACATTGTCAACAGCAGTGTAGATTAAGAATTGTTGGAAAACTAAGTTTAAAATGTTTTCAGGCTGCCAAAAAGGACGGTACAGGTGTTGGGTACTTATGCTGAGCCAGCCAAGAGGATTAATAATAATTGTTTTACTATTTTTTTGGAGTTTAAAATTATTCTCTCAATTTTCTTAATTATGTTTGGGTTGCATATGTAGAAAATGCTATAAAAAGAAATCGTCCATTAGTATTTATTCTAGCCTGGATTTGTTACAATGCATGAAGAAACTGTTCAGAGATGGTACATAGTGATATTGACACATTATCTACAGACCCTTATATTCTGGTATTTTACAACCTGCAATTGCATAGAATCACTTATTGCCAAGTGGTCATTTTCTCACATTTATTATGACAACAGGATAAATGCCAGCGTTTGTCAACATCTTGTAAATGATGAGTCTTAATGAGGCAATCTAGTGTTTCACCCCTCTGAGGAATCTCATAATAGGATGAGCAAAATATCAGGTTAAAGGAAGTGGGAGGCAATCCCAGGGGACAAACCTTTTCTTGTACAATATATTCCTCAAGGTTTTGCTTGGAGTGGGTTCTAGGATGCAGGCCAATTTGGCATGCCCCCCCCCGTACAACATTTTAATTGTATTTTTATCAAATCCAGCAGAAACGCAGTCTGCATGTTGAATCTGTCAGCAAAGAGTGCCCTGTTAGAAAACAACAGCCTGAGCTTTGAGAACTTTTCACCTAATGCATGAACTTGAAGTCATGCATTCTAAACTGAAGAGCCTACCTGATGTGCCTGCTCTGGAGCCATTCTGCAGTTTTTTACTTTGATTGTGTAATGTATGTTTCAGGATTTTGAGATTACTAATCTATTTCAGATTTTTTTTTCTGTAAAATGCAAAGTGCATTTCTGTCCAGCTTTTTTGGACTGAGTACCAGTCTTACAAGAGTCTTTGTAATGATAAGCCAAAGAGGGGGAGAATTCTTGCACTGACTCTGAAGATTTTTTTTTTTTTTGCTTTTAGTATCTAAATATATCTATATTTATATATAATATAYACAATATCCTGCATGCCAGAATGTTAAGCCTTAAAGAACTTACTGTTTGAGTATATGAGAGATCCCTACCAATGTAATGCTTAATTAGAACAAGAAAGCTATTTTTAGAAACAAATGCTATCGGCTCATCACTCTATAAATAATCAAGAGATACTGTGATAACAAAAAAATATATATATGATTTAAGATTCAACCAATTGTCTAGAATTAGAGTCCATTAAAATTGTCTCTGTGCATCTCACAGCTTCTTTATTTATCTGGGTCAAATTCAAAACTCAATGAAGGTCAACAGAGAAAATGTCATAGACTGCATAAATTTTGGCAACTGAAAAATAAGCAAACTTTATATAAGGTGATCTTTTATTTTTCTAGCAAAAAAAAAAATCCACTGAAAAATGATGTCTCAATCAAGTCATAATATTCTAGTAGAAAGTATTGATTTCATTCATATTATTCACGTAAAATTATGGAAACATTTAATTTCATCAAGGTAAGTAACTTCATTCCAGTATTATCATCTTGGCACACTATGTAGCAAAATGATTAGACTAGGAATAAAGTGCTGCTGTAAAGTCATTTTTGCATTTTAGAATAGAAAATATTTTGAAAACTTAATTTCTTGAAAAAATAAAATATTTCAATTCTTCATTCTTATTTGGGTTGAAAAGGAATTTAGACCTGTCACATTTCTTTCTGGGATGGAAATTTCTGTCTTTACCCTATACACATGATGTGAGAACCATGTTAATTCTCCAGGATATTTTAGTTTCCCAGATCTTCTCTCACACTGTGAGTTCTTTTCATGGCACATCTCCCTGCTACCTCACAGGCACTCAGCACCTTTCAGGATCAGGCTGTCAGTGTCTTGGAGAAGGCAGCGTGGTAGCATGTTCTGATTTGCACTTTTGCTGTTCATCTGCCTGCTGTAGACATGGTTTGATTAGATTGGATTGGATTGGATTGGCCTTGGCTGTGTCTTCTCCTGCCAACAGAACTGATGTTGTAGTCTTTTCCTACTAATTGTTTGYGTAACAGCTGTAAAATATAATGTTAATCAGAATAACTGCAACTTGCTATGGTTTGTATCTATTTGGTTTTAATCAGTATTTAAATGTTAACATCCAGCCATGAGAGGCAGGCAGACTTGCATTACACTTGCATCACTAACAAGCACCCAGAGCAGCACCTACTATTTTGAACCTTATTAACCACTGAATTTTAAGCAGACTAAATTGTCAACATTTATATTTGTAGAATTCTTCATTGAGATTGCTTATAAAAATATGAGAGAGAGGGAAAGACAGAGAATGAATTGTGTAAGGACAGTGAAGGACAGCATGAGGTCAAMCCAACCAGGAACCTAAGTGAAACAGAGTTTTCTAATTTAAACAAATCTTATGAGGAGTCCTAGACATTGGAAATTTCCCTGTAGCAGCACAAATATGTCCACCTGCAAAAATCTCCAACTGAAATTAGACCAGGTAAGAACAGATAAGCCTAGTATTTGGAGCTTTTGTAGAGGAATGCTGCAGAGCAGAAGCAGTGGTACTGTTACTGCTTTATTTTTTTGTTACACAAAGCATTCAGTAAGTGGCCTAGGACCTAAAGCAGCCTTCAAGGGAAATAAAATAAACCACTGTTTCCTTCCTGAACTYCATAGGGTTCACTGGCGATTATGTTGGATAAGGTCTATTTCTTCAGACAAAAATCTCAATTTCGGATGACAGGAAAGTGTTCTGATACAAACGAAAGAATGACACAACAGGATGTACTACCTAAAGTCAKTTTTTCCCTTTATTCTCACTGTAGCTCTTTCTCCCCCAGAAAGAAGTGGCAAGAGTCCAGAAGTGATTTAGAAAGGAAGGGTCCCAGTATGAACCACCAGTCAAAGACCACCCAGCAGTCCTAGCACTCACACTTCCCGTTGCTTAGATATCCTTAAACCTTCTTTAATTCCATAAYTGCAATGTACATTTGGACATAAAATAAGCATTCATTGTAACAGGATTTGAGGGTGAGGGGATAACAGTTGCTGGGATTTCAGTTGATCCTACCATAACTATGACTTTCACTTTAATAAAAGAAAATCAAAAATAAATATCCAGGCATTCTGGCACAGTATCATATGCTATTATCTTTATTTAAACTCGGACAGGATGGAGAATGGTAAGACAGTCCCTAGATTATAGTACACTAAAAACACATTTYTTTATTCCTATGTCAATTATTTATTTTCTAATGTTTCTAAGACCTTCCTTTTTCCTTCTTTACTTCCATTTTGTTTCTTATGATGTATTAGTACCGGTTGCAAATGGAGCAATTCTTAAATATACTTCCAAGGAATCTCTTCATTTAGGGTAAAGAATATTTTCCTGAATTACCAGTATGAAAACTATTGACTGACTAGGGAGAAATTATTTACAAATAACACTGAATCATGTGAAATTAAAACTAGATATGCAGCCACACAATAACCATACTTCTGGCCAGTTCCTGGCATTTTGAATTCCCTTATCCATATGTAGACAGTACAGACAGAAGATATATGGGGAGTCTGCTTCCCCAAAACTTTTTAGGTGAAGATACTCAGCCTCTCTGAAAATGGAAGTTCATTTACTCTTAGCAATTGAAGCTCACAGTTTTCCTGCCTGAATCTTCTCCCTCATTAGGACATTCAGATCTTTCCAAAAATAAAAGAGGTAAACCTTCTTTAAAGCATAAATAATAAACAACAAGTAAAAAATAAATAAATGACAAGGAACTCCTGTAAATGCATTTTGGTTAGTATACAGTATAGTCACCAAACTTTTATTATGAGCTGAAACAACTTGACAACTGATAGTAACAAACTCCTGTCTCGCTTTTTAAGCCATATAGCCTGTTATGGCCCTCTCAATCAGTGAATGCACTCAGGTTTCGTGTGTGAAGCACTCTTCCATTTATTCCTTGCAAAGTTGTTCTCCCTAAAAGAATGTCAAAGGCAGTAATTTCCAAGTGGCAAGAAAATACTCGTGAACACATTACCTAGAGAAGTTCTGTCATCACATTTTTGCAATGTGGGGGGGAAAAGCAGAGAAGGACTTAGGTCCAGATCCTCACAGGTACACTTTCCACTGGGGTTAAATTAGTTGGCACAATTTGCTCCTAACAAATAATTTGATCAGTCTCTGTCACCTCCYCAAGAATCTCAAGTGACAACAAAAGGTGACAGTGCTGAACGATTCCACTTTCATCTATTCCAYATGATTAAGGGTTTTAGTGTAATAAATTCTGCTATATAAAAATAGGGATAAATGATGACAGGGAAGATGCAGCTAAGTCACTGCATAAAGAGATTTGTTTAGTTTTTCTCCCCTTCACATAAATAGAGGTCTTTCTAGGAAGGTGAGCTTGTATATACTTATCTTCAATTAAGCTCATGAAGCTTGCAGGGAGGCTATAAAGCTCTGTAAGCTTGCTGAGCTCTTAAGACTGGACGGCACTACCCCATGAGCACAGCATTCAAAATGAGCAGAGACTGAGAACCCCTAAACGTAACTCCCTCTAAATAGTCAGACCTTGTTAATCCAAGCTTAGTTTAACAGTATGCCTGGGTGTCTGAAATACTTAAGTGGCAACCTGTCTCCAAGTCTGAATGCACCTTTGATTTGTTAATCTGATTGTAAGGATGGGGGAGTCCTGCATGAAATGAAGTTTGCAAACAGCTTTGGATTAATCAGTCTTACCTATTATGAAACAAAGTAGATTCCTGCCACTGTATTTTTCATCAGGAAGGGCTGGAATTCTCCCTCTCAGGTTGATTTACAGAATTGCATATTTGGCATAGTGGTATAACAGTTAGAAGGCAGAATTTTCTAATAAAGATGTGCAAAGAATGGAAATAAACTGAATGTACCTGAAATTATTTCTCTAACTTTATAGTACATTATGTCTCAGTGGCTTAAATAATAAATAAATCATTATTAGAATACATTAACTTTGTGGACAAATATTAACATACCTAATTCATACCTAGCACATTCGTCACCTCTAAAAGATTCATTTCTGACATGTGTTCATTTTTGACATGTGTTTATTCTATTCTGGTTCCAAGGAAATGCTACTCATTAAATCTACTAGATTTTGAGATAAGGCCGCCTATCATTTTTATTCTATTCAAAGGATTTCCTGTATTTGATACCTCCATGCCACTAATGCTAGGGCATCTGTCCGTTTGCAAAAATGAGCTATCACACATCTCGCTGCAAGGAGTAATGGCTCTTTCTACGGCTCCTTCTCTGAGTCAACAACCTCATTTGGACTGTAGTAGGACAGGCTTCCTGTGCAGCCTAACTTTAGTTATCCAATTCTGTGCCTTTGTGTTTCTCTAGCACATAAGAGGTCAGATGGAGCCAGTTCTATGCCATTTCAGTTTATATGAAAATGTATTTCTGAAGGTGCATTTCCCACACTCCTTTCACAGAATAGGAAAATATTTTTTCCGTATGTTTAATATTTTAGTATAATTAAGAATGAACAATACAAGGTCTTCTGGTTGTTTTGCCTTGAATGCACTCGATGTGTACATTTGCATCCATATATATCTACTGTGCCTCCTTTTGGTGATACATTTGGCTGTCATCTCATTTACATGCAGTGATATTGAAAAAAAAGGAGGCCTTGCTACATTGTCAGAATWTTAACTGAACAGATAGACTATTCATTAAAGACTTTTCCCCCCGAGGCACAACATTTTTCATGTGTTTTTCTGCTACCACATTTTTGAGGATCAACGATTTCTCATGACAGAAAGATGTTGCTTTAGTTTCAAAGTTTAGAGTACCATTTGCTTTARTTTCATGATATTCTGTAATTTAGACAGATTAAATACGAGTCTATCAGGTTTGCAGATGCCTTATTAAGGTACTCGAGTTCTCAGAAGGTCACCAATAATACAGGCAAGTTCTATCTACTAACATCAATGTCAAATGCAGCCCAACCACTTATTATTTATGCAGAATAGAAAGTGTTCATGCAACCATAGGAGATTAAATCTCATCTGATTGAAACTTAGGGCTTCCTGCACTCATTTCACCCTGGACAGATCTCAGCTGCAACCRCAGGACTCTTTTCTTTTTCCAGGTCAAATCTATTATACTACTGTTTGGGTGTATCATGCATAAGCACGGCCATATGGCTCTGGATTTGAGTTGGCTCAGGTGGAATCAGGTTTAGTGTTCAGGGATTGGTATGTTTAAGGACAGAAGTAACTATCTATGAATCAATGATGTGAAACAGCATTTATCTGCTCTTTCCTGCTTCTGGTTACTGATGTTCAGGATATTACTCTAACTTACTGAAGTCTTTGTCTCTCATTATGTTCATTTTTCAGTCTCAGAAATAATATTAGGGAAATTAAAATTAACATTTGTCTGTTCTGCTATTGCCGTGACAAAAGCCGTAAAGATGTGAAACTAATGACTATTGAGATTAGTGACTGACCTTGTCTTCTTTGAAAACTTAATCCACTCTCATCCACTTTTTCTTCTCCTTTATACAATCCACATTTGCAGTCACTCACATCTCTGAAAGCTGCAGAGTGAGATAGATACCTCATGCATAAGGTAACCCCCAAAAGTAAATGTTTCCACATGCTATTTTTCAATTCAGCAACAGTGACAACATGCAGCTGTTGCAAATCAAAGCAAATGAACTGGTCCTCTATATCCCTCTATGTCCTTTGCACAGATTTTTCAGACCATTTCACTTGCTTTTCCTACAAGGAAATTATTAGTATGATTTTGCTCACTCTCTGCTTTGTAGTACACACCTTGTAGTGTGCCTGACTGCCTTTTCTTCTTACCAACYTCTGATGTCAATGCAGGAGAACAAAGTTTACTACCAAGCTTGCAGATTGATGAAACTCCTGCAAGGCTCTACATCTTCCTTTACTCCTCAGGCCAAGAGACCTGATCTCCAGGGCCGGCCCTACAACCCTATTTATATTAGTAGCTTGGTGTCACACCTGACATCGTGGGTCAGTATCATTGTATCATGCTGTATCATTGCCAAGCAATACAAATATCTGATTTCATCCACATCAGCTAGATAGGAACTCATACCATCACAAAAGGCACCACATGGTTTTATTCTCCAAACAACAGTGTTGTGTAGGACAACTTGTTTGTTCAGTCTTGAGATCTGAAAGGAAATGTATCTGAATGCTTTCCGTAACAGTCACCACACACAGCAATTGTRGGTTATTATGTGTCTAAGCACAGATATCTTAGATATAAATCCTACCACTGTGGCTATTGCTTAAGCCAAGAAATCTCTTTAAGGAGATGATTGTTTCTTTGTTATATTTCTTTGCAACTGCATCCAGAGATACCAGAAATCACAAACAGTTTGTGGGGGGCTGAGAAGACAAAACCAGCCATCTTTCCAGCAGTAGTGGCAACACAGCAGGAGCTACTGGACAAGAAATAAGGAGGCATAGACAGAGCAGGAGCTGTGGGAATAGATGCCACTGCATGCAACCCTTCCGGACTCATGTTCACCTTAGAAGAAGAAAACTGTGCTGGAAATGTAGCATTAAGTTCAGAATCTTCTCAAGAAGTAGAAGCATCTCAATAAAGCATAAACAAGATCCCGGCCACTGAGTAGCAGCATACCCATATGAAAAATCCCAATTTTTCACTACTAGTTGTCCAAAAGTGTGGTGCTATTAGAAGTCAGTTGCCTATCAAGCTAAGGTTGGAAAATCTATTGATGAAGCAGTCATTGAGGTTTGCAAGGCACTTAATATTCCCCAGGGTGATCAAAGCTGAAAGTATTGCTGAAACAGTGGTATGAGTTGAACAAATGGGCTTCCTGAGCTGCACAAACTCAATTGATCAGACACATATCCTCATCCTGTGCCCATGAATATATTACTAGGACAGARTGGTATTCCAAGATCATCCATTCTGTACTCATGGTGGAATATTAATGGACACATACCGGGCAATGCCAATTTTTTCTGAAAATCTGACTTCTTTTGATATGGGCAAGAATGCACTGGTAAATCTTTTGGACAGCTGTATGGTAGTATGGATGCTGTAGTCCAAAAGATTACACAGCATTAGAGAGAAAGCAGGCCCATTAAATATTTTCATGCCACTGAAAATATTTTCTGTTTTATAAAATCATAAAATATAGAAAACTTATAATATTGTTAATGTCATCCCTCAGCACATTATTTTAAAAAGATACATACAAGTTCAGAGATAGACTGTGCTCTGGCTGCTGATGGGTGGGATGTGAAGGCATAAAGTCATAACATTGCTTGCACTGCAAGGATGCAAAGGTAATATAAAGAAAGGAATGCAACAGGGATTGACAAAAAACAAATCCTGCTGTAACTTTTAGCCCATAGGAGGGTAGCTGCATTACTGCATGGTGCTTAACAGTCAGTGCACTGGAGTAATGACTAACATAGCAAGAGGATGGGTAATCTCAGCAGAGCAAGAGATGTGAAGCCACAGATGGAGAATATAGGAGCTTTTTCTGCTGCAGGAGAGGTTAGCTAAAAAAACATAGTTAACACTGTGCTAGCACCTTCCTCCATAAACACAAAGGCTGGTTCAAGGGKAGTGTCTGGAGACATGATACGCTCCTGGTTAGATGGTGTAAGCAGCAATAACCTTCAGAGGCTCATTCTTAGCTTGCGCCCTGTTCACTCTCTGGGCCCAAGTACCTTACACTTAGGCTCAGCAGGGCTTCTGCTAAACACCTCACCTCAGCCGTGGTATCAAGTCTTCCGTGCATGTCATTCAGATAGTGCTACACATTCTAAAGGCCACCTCATGCAATCACCCAAGCCAGTTAATGATCTTTAAAAAAAAAAAAAAAAAAAAAAAAAAAAAAAAAAAAAAAAAAAAAAAAAAAAAAAAAAAAAAAAAAAAAACCATATTCTCCCAGTGACAGTGAACAATTAGGCCTAGAGAGATAGGTTTGCTGTAAGGCTGAACTGCATTTGCCACAGCTACGGGGGAAAATGACAAGAGCTAAAAGAAAAAGACTCTTAGAAACAGTGAACAATAATGGCAGAGATTTGTAACTCACTGCTGAATTAAACACAAATGAATCAAGAAGGCCTTTAAGGAAGATTTTCTTTTTAAATGGGATTTAAGACATAATCAGATACCTAAATTAAAGTGTGTTCTCTTTATTTTTAAGCAGTCTTGGTGATGGGAATAACTTGAAGAATATGATAATTCTTAAGTATGGAGAAAGCAGATGGAAAAAACACAAGCAATTACAAGCTGATAGCTGCTGTTACCTTGCCGGTTCAAATGGTTTTATACAATATTTACAGATAAATTTAGTCTAAGAAAAGTACCCTGAATTAATACATTTTCATTATAGTAAAAGAGTACGTAAGACCTGAGTCCCAACTTCTTTAGTTCTTCAGAAGTTTCAATTAAAATTAATCTTCTTTCCAGTATCTGACCAGTATTCTCTAGTTTCCACAAATCCTATTCACCCTCAGGGCTTTTAAGGAGTGTAATCTCCCCTCCTCTCTTCTAATAGGCTCCACTTCTGTGTGGTTTCTCCAGCCATATTAGGTTTTTGTTGCTGCTTGGCCATTCATCGCAGGATTTTTTTTTTTTTTTAATTTTAGTTTTCCATACCCTAACATCATTTATTGCATTCTGCACTTTCTTTGTGATCTTTCTTCTGTGGTCAAATTAAAAACTCTCTAGAGTCTAGAGACAGACAGAGAAGAAGTCATAGTGGAGGTAAGTCAATTCAAGCTGTGCAAATTCTAAAGTTTATGTTGGAAGCCAACATTCGGCTTCAGATCAGACAAAACACATAAGTTATTTTCTTGAGACACTTTTCTTGTAGTGGCAGAAGTTCTCAGATTAGTCTCTTAATGTGATTGACTGACTGAAATTTTGCAAGAATGTACTCTCAGTTTCATCTCAGAATTGTTGACCATATTCAAGGTGAAAAAAAAAAATCAAAAGATTTTTAGGTCTCAACGCAGGCAAAAATAGCAGGACATGTTCAAAGCTGGACATCTCTGCGGAAAACTAGGCCTTTCCCTGAAAAYAGCAGAGGCTGGAATGAAGAAGACCAGTTCTGCTCTATTCCTACTTTATGGTGACAGGTTTTTGTAGCTATTACTTCATGAACAAAATGAACTAGCAATTAGTTTCTTTCCCTTTCCCTTCCCCACTCCAAACGCTATTCAAAAAAGAACTCTAGAAAAGAAACAGGTATTTGGCAACAAAAATAGCAAGAGAGAAGGATCATAAACTTCTAAAGAAATGAACTACTTGGATTGTCCACGTTGCACCCATTTCACAGCTTTTGCAAACATCTGCCTTGATCTGRGAGGCTGAGAGAGGCTCAAAATGAAATGAAACAGAACACTTCAGTGAGAAATAGGAATGGGTCATTTCCTGCTATTTCTGGTGTATCTGCCTGTGACTGGAGTGTGAGGGAGTGAGGGAAAGGGGGAAGGAGCTTCGCAGTGGAAGTGCCAGGCTGCTGAACTTCAAAATAAATCCGTCTCCTGGCAACTCAGCACATTTGCTTTCCTTTTCCTCTACCAAGTACTGTGGTACAATGGCATACTAAGTCAGCAACAACTTTAAATCCTTGCACTCAACAACAACRAAAAAGAAAACACAAATGAATGCAAGGCAAAGTAAACTCATAAGTGAATCAGAAAAAYGACTCTTTCTTAACCAGACACGTTCCAGCCTTCTATATGTTAAAAGATGGTGAAAACACTATTCCTGGAAATCATTTGTTTTTTGTTTGTTTGTTTGTTTGTTTTAAACTAGAGAGTCAAGAAAGACGAGGCGCTCCAGTGCTGATATCTGAACAACGTGACTGCTGGATTTCCTGGTGTGTTGGCAACAAATCCTAACTGCCATTTAATACTGAGACTGGTTATGTGAATACAGCCTTCACTTTCTGTCTTTCCGTAATTCTCTTTTTAGTGATGGCCACTTCCTGGTCACTCCTCAATTTAAGTATGGTACCTTAAACAATAATGTTTAGGATTCAAATCATAATATGACAMCAGCCTCGTTTCTGAGACAACCTGTATCTGGCCATAGATGGTGTGCAGTTCCCTTTCTCCATTCTTCACGTCTTTCACCTCAGAAAGAAACAAAACAAGCAGGGAGGTGGTTTTAACTACTATTACCATAGCTCAGACTAAGACAGTACTTCCRAGCTCTAGTCTCTAATGACGGACTAACTCCCTCTCTTGCAATTATCATATCAAGTTGATATCTTGATATCTGCTTGTACAATGGACAGGCAAACTCTTCTGCTCATACACACCGGCCTCATCTTAGAGATGGACAAGTCCTCAAGTGATACCAAAACGCCCCCTAGCACAGTCTATGTGTCTAAATCACTTTCCRTCCTGATGATAAAAGGAGAAAATCCATTTAGGAAAGAAGCTGCTCATAAAATGCACATTTTCCAAGTAAGGTTTTTTGAGTCAGGCAGCATTCCAAAGGAAAAGATTTAGAATATTTTTAAATTTATTTTATGAGCCAGTCCATCAGTCCCTAGTTTCACAGATCTTTTCACCCAAGCAAAGGCAGTTTTCCCTCCTGTCTTACAGGTACTCTCTTCAAGTTTGAAGAAAGAAGTAAGCCTGTAATGTGACTCGGGTGACTGATCATGCTAGGAGCAAAAAACAGTGACAAAAACAATTCACAAAGAGTAAGTCGCCTGCTATGGCTTTGCATGAATCATTTGTTGACCAGTGAATAAATGTATAAAATTACAGTTTAAACAGGGGGGAGAAGCAAGTGGCAAAGAATATAGCATACTTCTACTATACTTCTACTATCTCTTCTGATGCTCCAGAAGTTATAAAAGATGCAGATTTTCCTTTCCTAAAAGGCTTTGTGGGTAATTCGTCTTATTCTTACTTTTCATTTCCCAAACTTATTATCTTTCTGTTCTGAAATCATGGTCTACAATCTTGTGTAATTTTCTTGCATATGTTCCACAGAAGTTGGGGTCTATTTCGTCTCACAAGCGAGCTGCTTCTTCAATAGTTACTTGCTATTGGAGTTGCCTAAGGCCAGTGAATTTTATTTATTTATTTATTTAAGAATATTACCAATCTGGTATGTTGAAATTCCTTCAATTTGGCTGAGGTGGAGGTATAAGGTGGAGGCTTTTCCTTTTAAAAAATTACATACATACCAAACACATAAATCTATACTTGTATTTTATGTATAATTACCTGTTTTCAATGATGGCACCCTAAAGTGTCAATTTTGGTTTGATTTTAATGGCTTTTTGTTTTTTTTTTTTATGAGCGGAGTTTTGCTTCTTTATTTCTCACCAAGGGTTTTTATGTGTGTATGTGCGTTATGCAGTGAGGGCTATTCTGCCTTACCTTTCACATTTCTTCCTTGTCTGCATGACAGGGGATTTGCTGACATTTGCTGCATGCCCTGTTGCTATTATAAATCGGAAGCTACATTTCAAGCTTCAGCACACTCAGAGTTAAGCTGCACTGGAAAGGAGGACAATGGAAAATATAAATGGAAGAAATTTAAAGACGTGAAAAAGGAGCCACTGGGAGGAGTTTGCTCTTTTCATTTCAGAGCATTTAGATGGGAGTGAGAAAAAAATCATTACAAAGTGTTATTTTTTCACTTTGTTCAAAATGGGTTGTCTAAAGTTTGGATTCTAACTCTTGTGTTTAGTCATGGGTTTGCCTCCGCCAAAGCCACTTGGAAATTTTCCCCTGAAATAATCCTCTGCATAAAAATACAGGTTCCATGATGTTAAATATATTGCAGAAATTTTAAAGTTTATTTCTAAAYAGTGCATAATGCCAAGATTTTATAAAATGAGAAAATGAGAAAATTATATTTGTAAAAGTATTTATAAAAAAAATTGCATTTAATTTTTCAGTTTTTAAAACTTTTTTTTTATATAATGTAGGAGTTCTGTAAAATGAATATGGTAAAATAATGTAAATAAAGAACAGCCAGAGCAAAGTAAACTTTGCTAGTCTAGCCAAATAAAATAGTTCAGTTGACTAGGAATCAAAGAATATTTCTTTTTGAATTTCACTTTACAGGAAATTTCTAGGAAAGTTTGTTCTCTGTTCCAAACTGAAAGAGATGTTTTACACTGGGAAATCTCCCTGAAGTGAAAAACTGCATCCTCCTACATCCTTAATGGCCAAATTTTCTAGTACTAAGCATTCAGCAGCTCCAATTCACCTTAGAAGGAGTGTGAGTGCAAGGCTTTTTTTTTTTTTTTTATCTGGACTACTAATGTATGATAACTTGCTAAACCTGCTAATGAAAGGACGTGCAGTGCAGGGATTTGATTCCTGCAAATCTGGCCACAATTCGATACCACAACCCTTAAAAAGAACAAACAAAAAGCACGCAGAACACAGAGAAGCAGCATGGCATTTGAACATATTTTACACAACCTATTTTAACGTACACAACATTTTTTTTTTTTTTTTCTCCAGGATAACTTGATACGTAATTCAGTCCTGCAGAAGATTTTGACTTGACTTTGTTGTGGGTTTTTTTTTTTTTTTTTGACTATTAAGTTACGTTCAAGCTGGGCCACTTTTTTAAAGGGCAGGACAAAGTGAAGCTCCTGATTTATGCCCTGCTCTCATCTGTGGCCCCAGAGCTTTTGGAGCGGGCAGGTTACCCAGCCAAACATGGGCAGCAGATACGGAGGAGATTTGACCCCCAATTCCCAACACATAAACCCCGAGGGCGGCCTGGGCGTTACACAAGTGACGGCGGGGGCAGCTGCCCGTAACAGCCCCTCTTTTGACCTTTATGTGAATTCTCCCTGCATCACATAGATTAAATCTGGGGAAGGGGGTTAATGTTATTATCGCATAGCTTAGATTTGGGGGGTCAATATTATTACTGCTGTTGGGGAGGAGCGTTTTTTTTGTCGCCGTCGCTTCCCCCCTCGCACACTGAAGTTTGCGGGCTATTCCCACACTCAGCCAAACGTTTGATTTTGGTAATTATGGTCAGGATTTCCCCCMCACACACACACAACCCCCTTCCAARCCCCCTGCGGGTCCCCCCCAGCCTTGCTCAACACGGAGCCTCAAATTGCGGCGGCGATAGCGGGTCCCAGCGGCCCCGCCGGGGCTCGGCAAACGGTTCCATGTCACTCGCTGCATCACAATATCGGCGCGGCGGCGCTCGGTGGCAGCTAATCCTCTGAGCCCGTTAATAAGCTTAGGAGCACGTTCATTGAAGACTGACGCGTTAGTCACAAACAGGGAGAAAATATCTACTGGGGGAAGCTGAATTGGTTTTAATCATCTGCTAATCACCAGTAATGAGACCTACTCTGGGGAAGAAAAGAAAAACAGATAGTCAGAGGGAGGTTTTGTTCTTCGCAGCGGAGTAACAGGGAATGAGAGGGCAGCTGTTATTAGGAGAGAAAAGATGGGAAGAAAGGAGGGATTTGGCCAGACCAGATGAAACTTCTTCTGTGGCGCACTGTTTTGTTAGCTGAGTGCTCCTTTCATTCCGCCTCCGAAACTTCAGATCTGTCAAGCCCTCTGAAAGGCCCGGAGCCACCTCTCCAAGCGGCGCTGGAGAAAAAGCCGCCGCCAGCCCGCCCCGAAACCCCTCCGCCCGCACCGGGCCGGGCCGGGCCGGGCCGGGCCGGGCCGAACCGCCGCGGTTCGTGCCCCGCTTTCCCGGCCCGGCCCCGAGCCGCCCCCTCCGCCCTTGGGCAGCGCCGAAGCAAATGGCGGGAGCAGCGCGCGGGTGGGGGCGGGGGGCGCCGCTCGCCATGAGGTAACGCGCGGCGGGCCCGGCGAGCAGGTGCCGCCCGGAGCGGCCCAAGGGCGGCCCGGAGCCGAAGCTCCGGTTCTGAATCCACAACATTAACCCTCCCCTTGCCCGTCCCGCGCACGCTGTGCGAAACAGCAGCCTTAATTCCCACGTGTGGATCCACTACATTACACCGAATATAGTGGCCCGCTTCGTTCCATAAAAACACGAAGGGGAGCCTGGGTAGCTCTTCTGGCTAAGGCATCTTCACGATTTTTGTTTTAGCTGGGTTTAATTTCTGCTTCGCAACTGTGCATCTGGCTCCGAGAGGGAAAGAAAGCCCTTAGCTGCATGGTTTTGAAAATCAAAGGCTTGGAAGAGCTCTTGAGGTGTTGATAAAGTTGACTAAATGTAAAAACCTTGCAAATACAGTGGTTTCGCTTAACGGTTCTGGCTGCTCAGATGTGCTGGTGCTTCATTTTCTGTATATTTCTAGGGATCTTCATTTGGTTGGGTAGGTCACTCACTGGAAAAGGCTTTCTTTCTTTTTTTCTTTTTTTTTCCTCTTTGTGTGAAAAGACATTCAAAACTCTTGTCAGAAAATAAGATATACTGGTATACAAGGTATACAAAAACAGATATTTTGAAGAATTCCTTCCCAGTCCCATTACATCATGAGGGCAATTGGTGCAACTCAGGTACATTGCAAGGAGMAGACCACCTTCTGATTTAGGCTTAACTTCTGGTTTCAGAGCTCATGGCAGCATGGGCATCTGAAAAGGATAGCTGATTCCTGTAGTTTCACCAGTTCTTATTTCCATCATAAGGAGCTGTGTCCCAGGGTGAGCATAGGGATGCCAGAGGGATGCAGGGAGAACATTTGACCAGGGGAAAATTTTAAACTTTATTTATTTGGTAGCTTGTTTATTACGATTRGAGGTGAGGATGTCTGTCTGCTCCTTTATCTGAACTAACGGAGTTCACCATGCTTCCAGTCTTGTGGAAGGGCTCTGGGGCCTGGAGCTGTGTGGTGCCATCAGTGAGTAACAAAACTTCCCAGGGAGCTTTTCCCAGCAACACGTTGCTTCAGAAATGCCTGTTGTTATGATATGACCTTATTCTAGTTGCACSAAAAGTCCTCTGGGTAATGGTGAGAAGTCAGAACCAGTTATTTCAGATGATGAAAAAAAAAAAGGTCAAGAAAATTTAAACTCTTTCTGTGTGAAAGAACTGACACTTGCGCTGCCGTTTGCTCCTGTTATGGGATTTTGCAACTCACCTTGAATGAAGGATAGACTTATACCTTGAATGAAGGATCGGCAGTACCCTCAAGAGCTGGTATTGATTTTGGGAAACCATCATTTTCATGGTCTTCACATAGATAACAGAAATGGTCTTACAGAAGATAAAATATAAAAAATATTCCCATTAGAAACCAAGTCTGTTTACAGATCTTCAGGAGGGAAAGAAAGCCCTTGCTTGCCTGTTCACCAATTTCAGGGTTCTCAAGCAGTAATGGCTTGTTGAAGTGTTTCCAGTAATCCCCAACTGCTAGTCAATATGGAGAAACCAGTGTTTCAGTCCGTTGGATTGAAATTTAAAAGTGAAAATTAACTGAGAAAGGTGGTCTCCYTATTCAGAGTTAAACCCTCAAAGATGCCAGATACAATGATAGTGGCCTCAGATATACACTCCTTCCAAATTTGGAAACAATTTTGCCAAGATAGCATGTTATCAAAGCCTTGAGGTAACATCTAATTGCACTCCTTTTTCCACAAGTATATTCAGTATTGTACTGATGTTTTCTCAGTTAGTTCATCTGTCTCCACATTTTATCTTTCTGTCTGTCAGGCTTATTAGCATACTTTGACAGATTAAAAGGCTAAGGTCAAACAAACAAATCCCCAAAGAAATACTGCTAATTATTGTCATATGTTTTTTAAATACTTTTGCTTCTTCGAAGATTTTCAAAAAGGACTAAATTCAACTTTGCAATCTGACTGTTTCCCTTATGAGCCCCTACTCTCCATACTGCGCTCCATATCCCTTCACAGCCACCAAACCCCAATGGGAATTGCCCCTTTCCCCTCTCCCCCTCCTTTTTTTTTTTTTTTTTTTTCCCAAGCAATTAGCTATTTACCTGATTAACTAAAGCAGGAGACTGTGTTTCAGTTAAGTTACATTTTATTTGAAGATACTTGGAGTAGCTGTGGAAGCACACAGAGTACTGTTCAGTACAAGAACATGCGTGGGTTTGGGTGGCTCTTCTAGTTCATGGCATCTTAAAAAAAAAGACATTATGCAATAAATAAACAGATAAAATAAAGAGATGAAATAAAAGACTTTCTTATCTTGAGGCTGATTGGTCACTCCTTTTATTGCAAACATCGTACTCACGCAGAATGAGTGCTGTGTTTAGCTGTGGTAGAAAAAGGATTCTTGACACACCACCACTTTCGCTATACTCCTGTGATGAGGACTGATTAATATCTGGAAGTAGTCAGACGGTCACTGAATTGTATGTTCTTCATACTAGGTGCTGTACAAAGCATACGTTCCACTTCTCGAAGGCAGGGCTGAGTATATGGGCTGCGTGGGAGTGAAACAAAAAGCACAAGCGCAATACATACTCAGTGGGGAAGAGGCATTACAGCTACAGTCAGCTTTCTACTTTCTGTATGTATTTTTGGCAGAAGTAACTCATAAGGAAGGAGCTGGTGGGATGGAGGAAGATGCTGGCTGTATGCAAGGATGAGACAACAGGTGATGAAAATAAATAGATGCAGGAGTGCTTTTGAACAAGATAAGCAACAAAACAACCCATAACAACCAGGCATGTATTTACCTTATAGCTCCAAATTTCTGTTAATCTCTAGATGCTTTCATGCTTCAGGACAATATACCTGTTTTTTAATGGATTAATTGTTTGACAGGTATGCAAAGGTAGCATTGCCAAACCTTGTTCGTGGCAGGTAAATCATTACATGGCCTAAGACAGTGTTCATTAGCAGCATTRTCAATCAAGTGGGAGTCCTGCCAGAGAATTGCTGATGATACGACAGGGTCAGAGACGAAGATATTCAGTCTCTATTCATCCATCAGATTTTTTTTTAATCAATTTACAGCATGATAATTGAGTCAAGTTTATTGTGCTGCCCCTCAAACAATGTAGGACTTGGTGATTATAAATCTCTTGGTATTGAAGTGATCCACAATAGACCATACAAAAAAAAAGAAAAAGAGTGAGAGGAAGAGAAGAAAAATAGATGGAGGAAGCAGGAGACAAGAAAAGAATTGGGACAGGGTGGAGATATGAAGGGTAATTGTTAAGAAAATAACTTCAAGAAATGGATGTCTGTATGTCTGTAGAAGAGCTGTGTAGTCAGGAGATGAAGGCCTTAGAGAAACTCTCCACTAAAAGTGAAGGGCTAAATTGCCATTCATGTATCTGTATCAACTGAAATTATTCCACTGATAAAACCAATGTGGATCCTTCCCAGGGCRGCGATACTGCCTTCGAAAGCATTTCTATTTGCAGTGTTGGAGAGTCCTTCCATAAAATATTTTCCCCTTTGCACCTGCAGTGGTGTATGCCTGCATGTACATACAACCAACATGTTTGCAAGGACTGGGTGCTAGCTAGGTCTACTGCAAAATGAAAACAAAAATATCTTCGCTGCGGAAGGGAAAAACAGTCCGTTTCTGATGCAGAATGAAAAGGGCTTTCTGCTGTAAAGAGAGAAGCCTTTTCTACGAAGCTGGGCATGGCTGTCATCTCCAGAGGAACCGTTCCAGTACGGTGTTTGCAGCCCAGAAAAGGAGGTCTGTTGGTGGCCCTCCTGTGATCTGCACACTTCTTGCTCTTCTGCCAAAGAGTTAAAATAAGTGTTGTTGCCATCATGCACAGGCTTTCTGTAATGCGATGTTACTGGTAAACATGTGCTCGCTTATCTACTTTCCTCACTTTGATGTTTGGCTGATTTCAGACACATGGTAAATAGAACATTCCTAAATTTTCGTATAATTACATTTAAATATAATTTTGAGCAATTAAAATGAATGGGAGAGGAATTCATATGAAATCTATCTCAAAATAAACCTATAAAATGCCTGAGCGGCAAATCCAGGCTGATTTCTTAAACTCCCCTTCGTAGAGCAGCAGTGCTCGCTAGCTCTTTCCTCAGCCCCTGACTCCTTTCTGGGACTCATCAGGCTGATGCTGAACATATTTAAATCCTCCCCATAAAAGGTTTAGTCTAAGTTGCTTCTCCAGTACTTGTTTGAACATTAAATATGCAAATAATCATCATTACGCTTCCAACAATTACACATGTTTGCGAGCACCATGTCAAGTACTGGCAGCAGTGCAATCATTTGTAAAGACAAATATTCCATTCCAAGAGATGTCATGCTGCTTAGAAGATTTCTTTTTGTATTAGTAGCCACACTGCTGCTTCATAAAGTGTGCAAATGAACGTGACAGTGCTGCCAATAGCTGCCAGTTCCTTCCTCTCGGCAGAGCAGATGTCAATCAACCATCCCAAACAGACAAGGCCTCGGTGCTGCCGCAGACATTAAACATGTAGGATGTAGGAGGGAGKGCACAAACAACACAGGCAGCTCCGAGGCTCCGTGCGCTCCTCTCTCTCCCTCCTTCTCTCTCCCTCCCTCCCTCTCTCTCCTTCTCCCTCTCTCTTTCTCTCTGAGGAGGCCTGAGGCCTTTGGAATATTTTAATTTCTGATTTCTGACTATATTATCGCGTGTTTGTAACAGACGAATTGTAATTTGTAGCTCTGAGGTGATATGAAAAGCTGCCTGCGACCRTAGGACAGATGCAGGAGTGCGTGGCAGACTTCTCTCCTCGCCTCTCTTTCCTCGTTCCCTCTCTCTCTGTCTCTTTATGTAGTTATGGATAATTGTCACCATTCACTTTTATCACATCCAAAGTAGCAGCTTAGAGAAGATGCGACTTCAGTCRGGACTAATCTTGCCTCCTCCTGAAGTGGGAAAATCCCAAGTATTTCAGGGTCCTATTGATAACCCTTGTGCTTTTTTTCCATAAAAGACGGATGACTCTGGCAAGCTTGGGAGACTGCAGATAATGGGATTGACTTGGTACTTAAATCTCAGTGAACCAAGACAGCATAAGTAATTAGTGAATTGGATCCATACTGGGGTGCTAATGATGGCTAATACTGCCCCACACCATTCTAAAAACCGCAAGATACGCATCCATCTCGTTCAGATAAAAACCAAAGGGACACTGCTTTTGCGGGCATCATTTATTTCTTTCTTAGCAAAGAATTTATCCCCTGTAAAAAAAAAAAATCTAATTTTCCTGGAGTGACATCCAGAAGAACAAGTGACCATTCTGTCAGAAGAGTTCATTATGATCACAAATACCTCTGGTGTTTTTAATTAAGAAAGGCTAATTAAGAGAAACTACGCATTTATCTTCTTATCTAGTTGTCAAGGGAAAAGTCACAAACACTAACTATGTGCTGTTTGAATGGGAGAGGCGGTTCATATTTTTTTTTCTTTATTTTTTTCAAGCCACCAAAATTCCCACAAAAGAGGAACTCACCGAAAGAAAGTGTCCCTTTTTTAAACTGCCATGCCAACTTTTCAGAATATAGTACAACTCAGCGTCCCGATTTTCCTCCAGGTTAGTATAATTGAAGAGCATTTGTGTACAAGCTAGCATTCTGCCTCATTTTTCTTTCCCCGTGGAGTGATAGCATTTTATCAGGATAATTTAGATAAATGCCTTTCCATAGGGTTTGCWTATCCTTCCAGGAGCTATGATCGACAAACAGCCACCTAAGATGAATGGCACCGTGTTTCGGTCAGACGCGTTCTCATCGGAAAGCAGAAGGGGTTTCGAGGTGGGGGGAATGCCGGTTTCCCCGAGATTTGATCATCAGAGGATGGGCCTCCCCCATGCCCTCTGGTCTCTTGCAGCCACTCTGAGTTACTGTGTGCGCATGCACGTATGAGGCCTTAAAACCGGGGGCTGCTCGCTGGAAGATGCGTGGAATTAATCAGACGATGCCAGGGAAATAATTTTGCCGAGAGAGCCGAAGGCAGCGAGAGRGCTGTTTGGGTGGGAGAAGTGGCATCCTGTGAATCAGGGACCGCCGGCACCCTGCTGCTTCGGTGCTGCCAGCTAAATGTTAAAGCCGGACRCCTGATCTTGCCTCTCCCTGTTTCTTGTTTGCAATTTGTCCTGTCGTTATGGGGCTTGCAAAAGGTGTGACCCAGCGCATGCGTGGGGTGTAGCATACAAAGGGTTAAGATGTAACATTACTGATTAGMAGCAAAAGAGACTCCTGCCAGACACTAATTTTTTCCTTTTCTTTTTTCATTAGTATTAATCTGAAATCTTTCTTTGCCCTGTCAGAAGAGTCTTAATTCTGTGCTGGGTGATTTTGGCGAGTACCTCAGTAGGTGTGTGTGACCACAGTAGGAAAGGCTTTTTAAGAAGAACTTCATGTTTAACATTTGAGGAGGAAAAAAACCTGTTTAATATAGGAGCTCTCCGTTTTCCTTCTCAATATGTAACCGATTAGGAGGCATTCAGAGCTAATGTAGGATGAAAAGATGGGCATATTCTCGGCTGAGGAGGCGGAAGAGGGGGGTGCTGGCTTGGATCTGAATTGGATTAGTACAAAATCAAGTTTTCAGTCGGGATGGGGCTAATGTGCTAGCCCAGAGGCAGGCAGGCTGCCCTTCATCAGCAAGAGCCTCTCACCTCAGTGACTCTTTCTGCTTTACCAAAAGCAGAGAGATCCTCCTGAAGGTAATGCTCTGCAATTCCTAACTTTAACCCCCTCCTTCCTACCTGGCCCAGAGATATCTATCTTTCTTTCTTTCTTTCTTTCTTTCTTTCTTTCTTTCTTTCTTTCTTTCTTTCTTTCTTTCTTTCTTTCTTTCTTTCTTTCTTTCTTTCTTTCTTTCTTTCTTAACTTTGGGCTTAGGTAGTAGCTAGGCATATTTATTTCTTTAAAGGCAGGCATTTTTTTGTAATACTAATAAATCACACAATTCTTTGGTCTAAAATTGAACCCTGTCTGCTCTCCAACCAGCTTTACTTTTGCTTTTCTGCGGCTCGCACACTTACCTGGCTCTTGGTAGCTTTTAGCCTCCCTTATAATCTTCACAGAAAAATATTTTGTATTTTATTCCTACTGTGCAAAACCTGAAGTACTTTGTCTGGAAGGGACCCAAAGGGTTTTAGACCATACATAAAGAAGCAGGATACTTGCTTTGTAATTAACTGTGTTTATTGAGTAGGCCTGCAAGGAGGGAAGGCTGCAGCGAGTGTGTGAGGAAATATTTTTATTAGGATGTGGGGATCCACCTTCTGMAAAATCAAAGCAGCGTTTACACAGGAGGGTCCCTTTTCTTAGGCTTCTTACTGTGACAGTTACCCTTTCACAAGTTCAGCTTCTGGAAGAGCTTCAGTGTTTATCTTTTTAACAACTTGCTTTCCCCTTTAATATCATGAATGCAACAGCAGGAGCCCGAATCACCCRTTCTGGGACTTTCTGATGGTGGGGGTCTTTAAGGAGTTTTCCAGCAGGAGAAATGCCTCCCTTCTTTTTACTTAGTTCAGTTAGGTATTTAGCTGCTACTCCCATTTCTGCTGTCTTCCCTGGAAATTGTTCTAGAAAACTGCAAAGAATTGACAGAAAGAATCACATCACCGGACAACTGTGTATCACAATACTCAGATTTTGCTCCTGAAATATCATTCCCCATTTTTACTCACAAAACAAGAAGGCTTTGGTAGAAATCTGAGAAAAATAAGCTAGAACTCACATGAGAGTTATCTAATTCCACCTTAGACTTACATAAACTATTAGCAGAATTACAGAGCTTGTAGTAAATGATATTAAATCTTACACTCTTAGCTAAAAGCAGGTCTATATCCAAGCTTATAAAAAGGGAGGGTCGTTTTTATGAAGTTATTGACCTTCCCCTAACCAATTTGCCACACATTTCTTTTCCTAAGGCTTTAAAAAGCAGTGGATTCATTCCTAAATCTTTCTAGTAAATTTGAAAGTTAAATAAAAAAAAAAAAAAAAAGGAAGAAAGAAAAAAAAAAAGGATACGGAGCCCTTAGATGAATCTGAACCACCTTAATTAACTTTCTGCTGCTTAGGGGCTGGAAGTCAAGGCTGCACTTGTTTTTCTACCCATCAGAAAAAATTACAAGGTTTGCAGGAGCATTTGCATTAAGGAGAGAAATATGAAAGAATGAATCCTCAATGACTCTGCCCTGCTGCTAAATGCCTAGATTTGTGGTGTGTGCTGTGGGGGAGCTGGTAATGCACACAGATAGCCAGTGGAGATGGAAGAGAGTTATGTGAAAAGAAAGTGGAAACAGCACACACAAGCAAATGTCTCATTCGACTTCTGATTTTCCCTTTCGATGATTGAGCACACATGGCAGACAATGCATGGTGGAAAGAAATGTGTCTGATTCTAAAGAAAGCAGCTCGGAATACTGTCCTTTGCTTTTTACATCATATATTAGGCATCAGGGCGCTGAAAAAGTCCTAAAATTAAAAACAACTTGAGCAAACAACCCTGAAATCTGCCAGTTGCTGGCATATTTTCACTGGTTTGAAAGTCTGAACGCAGGCTACAAAATTTAGGGGTAGTTTCTGTTTGTTTGTTCCTGACCATTGATAGCATGGGCTAGCAGCTGGTTGAAGAATAAAGGAAAATGTGTGTGTATTGGCAGCAGACAATTTATAACATGAAGCGATTATTCTCTCAGAGTCTTAAACATCAGAACTTGTGTCTTAAAAAATAATAATTTGCTTGGACAATTTTACAACTGAGCATTTAGTTTTTTTCCCATTTTTCCTCCTTCAAAGATATGTTGGAATTTGTAACCAACAAGATACATAATTTATCAATCTTGTACTTCTTTCCCCCCACACTTTTTTTTAAGAGGGATTTTTCAATCTTATGCCTTTTAAAGCCTTGTTGCGAGCCTAGCTTGGTAAACCTACATCTCCACCTAGTGGTTTCACAGCAAGGTTAAGCAATTATTTTTTCCAACACTGTGAGCATCCAGATAGTTTGCAGTGTGACAGCAGTCTGAAGGAACTAGATTATTTCTGAAGGAAATATTTAAAGACTTGTGCTTAAAGATATATATACATGCTAACTAAATGCTGAAATGTCGTTGTCATATGCAATTAGCTAATGGCTCCTTTGTTTCTTCATATTTCTTTAATATTTCAGCTTTCAACAGAAAGGCTGATTTTTAATGTCGCATAGGACCGTGCTATATTTTCCGTATCTCAATCTTAAACCATGACACAGTGCTGGAAGCTCCTGTCTTGTCTTCATCCATCTCTCTGATACAAAGTGTCACTAAACACAAAGCAGTCACCTGCTTGTGACCCTGAAAATACCCTGGGATCTCTCTTGTGTACAATGATGCTTTTTATAACCCTCAGGTTCAGAATACTGTATTTCTGACATGCAGGGTTTTYGGGTATTGGGTGAAGGGAGCAGGCGTGGAAATTCATGGCTTTGGAATGAGAGCAAGAAAGATTCTTCAAGCTGTTCTATCCTTACTTAAAAAGCTTAATATTGACTTATCGTGAAGCTCCAAAGGATTCTTGCTTCAGCTGTTCTGAAAAAAAGTGATGAAAGCTACCTCAAAAAGATTCTCCTGCAGAATACAGGAAAATGATTGCTGAAAAAAGCTCCAGTGCCAACACGGTTATATAGTGTCCCACACAGACACCATAAAACCATTCCTGAAAGAGCTACTTACAGCATATAAAAAAAACATATCTGTAAAAGAAATTATTACCTTTCAGTACCAGCAAATCTCTTATATTTAAAAAGTAAAGAATAAGTAGAAATGAAGTCAGTCTCCTGATTCTGTCCAGAATGCCTTATTTTTCTTAGCCATAGTTCTCATTCCTCTTTCACACCTCTGCAGTGCCAGTTGCCTCACATAACAGTGAAATTCTGAGAGTTCTCTTTTTCTTTTTTGAGTTAAAATCCATTCTTTTAACAAAGCAGCCAGTTCCATAGGACCTATTCACAGTGCACAAAATTAAGTGTGTGACTAAACCTGTGCAGAATTGGATCCTTCACTTGGACAGTAGATGTACTGTTAATTAAATGCTACTTGTTATAAAATATATTAAAGTGATTGAAGCTGCTGTAGCTGCAGTGGGCCTAGGAAGTACAATAATCCTTCACTGTAATGTAGAATCCTCGTGTCAGAAACATGTACAGTACTTAGAAAGAGTATAATTAATGCACATTAACATATATACTTAGAGAGAGAATATATGAAGAGGGTGCTTTGGGACATGGTTAAAATTTTTGTGACTTCAAATTAGGGAAATTTGGAAAATCTCCAATTCAGCAATTTAAATTGATTAAATGGTATCATAAAGTTGTCTTAAAATTGAGCAAATGTGAAGAAATATGGAAATATGGTTTTAGTTCGTTAATGAGATATTCCAGCCTTAAATATTGTTTTTCACAAACACAATAAATATTGATTTTCTTAGCTAATTAGGATTGGATGGTGACCTGAGAATAATTAAACCAAATATTTAATCTTGTATGGTGAAAAGAACATTCAGATTCTGATTTCAGGGAGGAATATAGCGTGCAAAGGTCATGAGACAGCCCAAGGTCCTGTAGAGACCTTTCATCCTTCTCTTGAAGATGCTCTTGCATACTCAATACTATCTGTCRGTCAGAATAGTGAATTCATCACCAAGACACCTCACCTTCATTTGCACTCAGCTCTGGTGGATTGCTCGATTCCTCCTTCACAGTTAGAAATCAGGTTCTTCTATGCATGTATAGCTATGCTATATTTGACATACATATGTCCTGCACAGACACCCAATACACTTGACAGCACCCAGTTAAAAGCAGTTTGGTCAGATAAAATGAGTGCTGCAAATCTCTGTGTAAGCTGTTAGGTAGAAAAATGAAGCTGACCAAAAAAAACAAGAATGAGAGGAGAAAAAAATTATTTTCCCATTAATTTAGCTGGGCTTTTACTTTTTCATGTTTCATATTTAGAAAAAAAATGCATGCTGTTTAACAGACCAAAAAAAAGTGTTGAAATAATTTCTCTGATTTATGTGAAACTCCAAAACTAGAAACTTAGTGTCTTTAACAAGAATGAGGCCCCAGATCCATCTGGGTTGCCCAGTCTTGCTTGCCATTGTTTTGTGGGTCATACTCTGTCCAACTATTTAAATTCAAACCAACTATCTGGGTGCTCTGCATAATCCAAGCGGTTGATTAAAGAGCTCAGAGCAAATGAGCACACTTCATTGGCTGTCACAGCAGTAGAAGGGCCATAAGTGTTGGTTTAATGATACATCTAAGAGGATGAAGAACCCAGAGCTGCTACTCAACAGACATTTTTGCTTTTCCTGACTGTAATCGGCATTTCACAGAACGGGTAGCTGTAACAGCAATCTAGAAAATCATTTTCTCAGGAAAAATGAAATAATTTATGACATTTCATTAAAACCCCTGCAACTCTTTAGGCGATTTACAGGCCCTACAAATATTCCAATGAAATGCAGACTCGAAATAGCAAGTTTGCCTAAGTTCAAAAAGGGAAGTTGCATATATTTCTACCACTGTTGATTTTTCATCAATTAGATGAGAGTTCACATAAAATATATCTTCAAGAGAATTATGCRAAATACAAACAGTTGACAGAAGTAACAACTGAACGACAGTCCTTATATTAGATTATCTTTGACCTAGGAGGGAGAATGATTGTGGGTTGGCTTTAACAACCTTTGAGTTTTCTAGGCCAATAAGTTCATGCATGCTGAAGTATATGCTGTACTCAAGCTAATCTATTAAAACTTTCAAGTGAGTATGGAGGGTAATATTTGTATCCTGAAGTGTTTATTGAACACACATGTACAGCAAAGATGACGTGATGAAACTCTGGCTGTTTTACTGCAACCAGAATCAGATCAAATGCAAAACAGGTCTAGGAACCATGAAACCCCCACAGAACTTTAATTCTGTAACATGGTCAGGAAAAAAAAAAAAAAAAAAGGTATTCTGATTCCTAGGGAGGGTTTTCTCTGTATTCAGGATCTATTTTTTTCAGGAAAAAGCAATCCCTCTAGATGAGTTATTAGCTCTAAAACTGAGGTATCAGACAGTATCTTTTATCGAGAGAGTATGTGTTACTCTCTCATAAGTAGAGACCCATAACATAAATTGTTCTTTAATTTACAGACATATATTATATTAGAGATTTTTTTTAGCAAGAGATATATGTCAACTCTAGTATAAACACATCTTGCGTTTTGTTTCTTTCCATAATGTCACAGCTTGAAATTTCTAATGAATATTTTCTTCTTTTCTAGCGGGAAGAGGGGGAGTTGTTTTCCMTGAAGATTTCTCACTTTAATGCCAATCTTAATGCTCTTTAATGTACATTCTTAGAAGTCCACAGATACTATGAGGCATTTCTTTCAAAACTGAAACATCCAAACCTCCTTCAGTCACAAGAGAGGTGACCTGTGGAGTATTCTAGTACCTCTGTCGGCAGCTCTGCACTGAAGACTGCCCTGTCCAAGTCACTAGTGAGAAAAAACATCTTTTCCTCCAGCCCACTCCTCCTGCTTCTGTTTTTCAGCTTCCCAGTGAAGGAGATTTAGATATAGGTAACTTTTGCTTTTTTTTTTTTTTTTTTTTTTTAATATTTTAAAGTCCTATTTTTTATCTGTGTTTGCAAACATTTCCTTGGCCGGTGTTTTCTCAGTTCTGTTTGAAGACTGTAGATCTAATATAGCTGCATTAAGAGTTACCCTGGAGTTTTGAAACCAGTCCATGGGACTTACTCAAGATTTTAAAAGACCATCCTAACTATCAAACATTTGCCTTTTAAGCAAAGTTGTAAGTAAAAATCAGGAGCCCTGGCATGACTTATATTAAAAGAAATCTGATTAAGTTGATTATAGTAGGAACACTAACTGTAAAAATGAGTAAATGTAGGTGAGCCTGGTCTCACCTGCTGTTACTAGTCTGAAGATATAACAATCTCTTTTAAGTGTCATCTACAAAAGGCTGCCCAGGGCCAATTCCAGGCAGTATTAGAACAACACCAAGGATGGAGACTCCACAGCCTCCCTGGGCAACCTGTTCCACTGTTCAGCTCTACCTCACAGTAGAGAGGTGTTTCCCTTTGCTTGAGTGAAGCCTCCTGTGTTTCAGTTTGTTCTCACTGCCTCTTTTCCTGGGCACCACTGAGAAGAGTCTGGCTGCACTTCTCAATGGGAGCATATTGATGAGACCCCCAAAGCCTTCTATTTTTCAGACTACACAGTCCGACCTCTCAGCCTCTCCTGATACAAAAGATGTTCCAGCTCATTAGTCATCTTTGTGGGTCTCTACTGGACTCGCTCCACTAGCTCCATGTCTTTCTTGTAGTGTGGAGCCTAGAGCTATACTCAGTATTGCAGATGTGGCCTCACGAGGGCTGAGCAGAAGAGAAGGATCACCTCCCTTGACCTGTTGGCAACACCCTTCCTAATGTAGCTCAGGGTACCATTGGCCTTCTTTGCTGTGAGGGCACATTGCAGGCTCTTGGTTTTTTTTTTGATGACCACCAGGACCCTCAGGTCCTTCTCTGCAAAGCTACTTTCTATCTGGTTGGCCCCCAGCCTGTACTGATATTTGGGGTTATTCCTCCCCAGATGCAGAGTTCAACAGTTCTCGTTGTTGAACTTCATGAGATTCATCTCTGTCCCCTCCCGCAACCTGATGAAAGCCCAACACAGCCATCTAGTGTGTCAGCCATCCCTACCACTTTTGTATCATCTGTAAACTGGCTGAGGCGACATTCAGTCCTTTTATCCAGGTCATTAATACTAAGCAATATTGGCCTAGTACAAGCCACAGGAGACTAATCTACTATTTTAGATATCTATTTTAGAGTGGAAAGCATTTTTATTTGGAGATATGTATCCATTCCATACCAAAGATGCCTAGATAATTAATCTTGATGTAGCAGCTAGATAAATTGTCAGTGAATAAATATTGGTCCTATACTCTGCAGAAACTTTTATCATGATCATGCAGCCCTAAATCAGAAGAGCTCAGTGCCTGTTAATAATTATACATTTCAGCAAGATCACATTCCTAATTTCCATTATAACTGTTGTGATTAAAACTATGTGAATTCAGCTTGTTGTGAAATTTATCCCTCTCATATCCAGTTTTGTTTGATCTTCTTTTCATATATAGAAAATGAAATGGAGGAAATTTTGGAGATGTAGTGTGTTCTTATTTTTGTTTAGCAGAAACCCAATCTTTAAAGTAAATCTATGTAACATTTCAGTCCATCTTTTAATAATGATCTGGTGAGACCTTCATTGCCAAGCATAGGGATTTTATTCCCTTTTGGCATTAGCCATTTTCTAAGCCATTCACACATATTTATGAGAAGACTTTGTCTTATGAAATAGTTTCTGCATTCCTCACAGGAGGCCTAGCACTTGTCTGCTATAACCTAGCATTTGTAATACTATGGGCTGCATCTAGTGTAGTTATTTTATGTGACTTCTCTGTGGCTTCTAGAACTTCTGTTGTGTATAAAATTCATAGATGGAGGTCTATGAGGTCTCCCTTAGTCATTGCAAAGACCCCTCTCACAAAACTGTGTGAATGAGAGATTCCCACAAGAGAGGTTCCCTCAGATCTCACAGCCGATGCTCCCTGGCTGGATCAGTCCTGAAACCTTGAAAAAGCCAGAGCTGAGCTGGAAAGACTTAAGCTTCTTCAATAACATGCTAGTAGAGTTTTTGAAAGCCTTGAGCTCCACAGGATTTTCTGCCAGAGCCTGTAATTTTAACAATGGCTGAAAAGTGTSTTTTTCAAGCAGTCACAATCTCCACAGCCAGACTTCTCCGAGGCTTCTCATACTGTCCTGCAACACATGTGGCTCTGGGGAAGCCGGTATCAAAAAGTGTTGCTGAAGTGCTAAACCCCTTCATAATCCAGCTGAAGAAGCCTCTCCTGTTCACTAGCCAGTTTTGCTRACTATGAGACCCAATATCCTTGTTAAAGCCAAAGTTGCTCTGTTTTTCCATTTATAAAACTGTATTTTTTTCTTCAAAGTCAACATTTTGAAATAAAATCACCATTAGGATAATGGTATAGGATACTGCACTGTTTCTTTTTAAGCAAATAATAAGATTGCCAGAAACACCTGTTAATGTTCTCATACCACTGACCCATATTTTTATGCAAATACACAATTGCTCCCTAGTTACAAAAATGTAACAATAGGCTGCAATTTATAGCAGCAACAACAACATCAGAAACACCCTACTAATGTTCTCTGTTGCTAATTGCTCGTTTGCTGTAACTACTTTCCCTACAGACATAAGCTAGTAGCGCCATTAAAAGTTAGAGGTCTAGCAGAGTTCCTGCTCAGACAAAAGAGCCCAGATGGCTGGCTGGTACACAACAGCTACCAATACTAGCTTTCTATCTGTGGAGGCCACCTTTGAAATATAGGTCAAATCATGAATGAAACATGCTGAGGGATCTTACATTTTCCAAGCAGGCTATGGAGATAGTTACAGGGACCACAAAATTCATTTTGGAAACACAAATTACATTCTTTTTTTTTTTTTTTTTCCTTTTTCAGAAGAGGCTTCACTGCAAAAGAAGGTGACTCAAAGTACACCAACTTTGGCTGTGTCTGATTTACTTCTTCCCTCTGCATCCCAATATGAAGCCTTTTTTTTTTTCTTTCTTTCTTTCTTTCTTTCTTTTTTTTTTTCTACTGACTTTCACTGTGCTTGAAATAACAGGGGAACAACACAGAATCTCATAAAGGTCTGAGAAAAGAGCTGGTGGGTTTCCTTTTTTTTTTAAATCTAACCCAAGTTGCCTTTTCAGAATATATGCTCCAACATTAATTGAAGTGATCAGTTTGAATGCAAATGATTGAAAGTTCAAGCCACTATTTTCTAAATAATCATATCATCTCTTAAATTCTACATATTTAAAATGAAAAATCTTGCAGTGTGTAGCCTGCAACATTTTAGGGACTCTGGGAACATTGGCATAGCATTTACACCCACTAAGTAATTTTATATCACTTGCACAGTGAATCCTTCTCCAGTTTGCATAAAATATAAAATAGCTGGATGTAAATGCAAATTAATGGTGTGGCAATCACATGAAGGGTCATACTAGTCTTGCTTTCAAGGCTTCTGTGTATTGTCTGTGAAGACAGCTCCTGAAATGATGGTTGGAGGAAAAGCTTTGCCATCAGACCATTTAACAGTGCCTTTGCCTTGCACAGGAGTATGAAAACACATAGAAAAAAAGCTAAAAAATATTAAGAAAGTGGAAGGAAGCAATAGCATTCCACAAGAAAAGTTACTGAATATGTGATTTGAGAGTAGTCATTTGTCTTCTAACATAGGTATGCATTTTTGCAATGAATAGCAAAAGTTTAATGCTTTACCTTAGTCTTTCCATGTTGCCTGGTGCTATGGACAGTATTGTTTCCTGGGAAACACTTGGGAACTGCTTTGGGTCTGTCACAATATGTCAAATCAAACATATGAGCTAAAAAAGTGCCTTGATTTTGCTCAGCTAGTAGTGTTTGCTTTGTGGTCTTCCCATTAGCAAGTATAAATTTGTCAGTGGTCACCATTTAAAAAGTAATATTTACCAAGTTGTCATATTATCAAGTCCAGGAAACAAAGTAGTTTCTTAAACTTTGAGCGGCAAATAATACAACAATCTGCAAAATATTGAATACACATATCATCTTGTGGTAACCACCTCTTTTGATATGGGTGTTTATTAAACCTTAGATTAAAATATGTTGCACTTAGGCTTTGCTTTAGCTAAGTTTGAATTAGAGGAACTGAGGAGAAGAGCATGGTGAAATTGACTGTAAAATGGACAGAATGAAATTACTATAATGAATTATCACTTTCATTTTTTTCTTTTTCCTCTCTTCTCTTTCCAAAGCATTCAGTTTAGAAGGGACACTCTGTAGAAACACTGAATTAGAAGAAGCACTCTATGGAAATACTGATTTATGGTTAAAATATATCTGGAGAAAATTAATTCAAATTTCAATTTTACTTTGGATGTAATAGGAAAAAAATAGCTTTGGTAAGGAAGTCTCTCCAGTACTGTCCAGAATCTTTTAATCTAACCTTTTATTCTTCCTTGGATGAGTAAGGAACAGATGTTTAAGACATTAGAAATTAGATAGACTGTGATTACTGAGAAACAGCTTAATTTCAGTTCATTACTTGATGCTCTCATTTGCTAGTTCTGGAAATGACAGTAGTTAGGGTTGCTGGGTTTTTTAATTAACATTTTTTTAAGTTTTAACAATCAATATAAACTTAACCTAGTCACACTTACAATTTTGAATACATTTTTATGAGCTAAAATATCACTCTTTATTTCAGAGTAAGTTATATTTTTTTCCCAAAATGGTGTTAATTGTCTGTGTGTCCTACTTAGCCAGCTGGTTTTCTTCTATGCTACAGGAGGAGGTAAGAAGAAGGAAACAACAGTTCTGCTTCTGCCTCGTTCACAAAATGAAGCCCTTTCCCCCCAGTTTTCTGAAACGACGTATTTCAAATAAGAAATCAGAAGGACTTGGAGAGAGAGAGAGATTAGGTTTGGGCATTGCTAGTGTGAAGGAGTAAGGATGATTAAGGAACTATCTTGGATAGCTCGTTAACTTTCAAATATTGCATGTATTTGGTTGATAAAGGCAATAATGTTCACACAAGTACTGTAAGGCATTTGACTTTGTACCTCACAATTTGATTAAGAAAATAATATGATAATAAACTCAACATGGCACATGTTGAATAGCTTTAAAAGTACAATTTTGTATTGTAATTGCAAATAGGGAATTCTCACAGAAATGATGTTTTCCTAGTCAGGTCCTCAGGGATCAGTTTTTAATGCCATGCTATGAAATGTTTGTTTCAGGGGAGAGGAAGAGACTTAGAATAGGTGTTTGGAAGAACTTGCTAAAATATAGTACAGTGAACTGTGCAAAGAAGATACCTCAGAATTCTGCAGTTGGTCAGTGAAGGTTTTTAAGAATGCCTTAAATAATATGTCAGGAGAGTAAGTTTACATAGGTCTGATTTCAAACAGGGATATGATCTGGATGGTCTTTTGAGTCCACCCACAGAAGTAAATTTGTGTGATTTGTCTGAAGACAAAACGGTCACAGATAAAATTTGAGGATTATTGGGGCATTGAAGCAGTGCTAAATAAAAAAGCAGGCAGGTCAGTGACACAGCGTCCGCTGGATTGCTTGATAACCTGGAAATGAGCAAGCCATATAGTGTTGCAACGCAGCCAAGTGGGAAACTGTCCTTCCAGGAGAGAAAAAATGAGGAAGAGAGAACTTGGGTCTTGCCAGTCCACAACCTATCCCACGACTGACTCTTTTCCAGGGAYGCACAATTCTGAAAAGAATAAGGCACTGGAAATGAAGGACACTATAATAATGTTGAGGCCAAAAAGTATCGTGGTCTTTGAGTTCATGAATGCTGTGTATCTTTTGCATTTGTATGCTACAGAATCACCGTACCCAGTTCTGAGCTGTGCTGAGTATTTTATAATTTATTCTTGTACTGACTAAATCCAACGATTTCTGTTTAGTTCATAAATTTGTAGGGAGAAGTATTGTTTTTAGCAGTCCAACTGATATCACTGAGGAAAAAAAAAAAGCAGATGAACTTTTAGACACACAAGCCCTAAATGCCCTTTTTATTTTTTTTTCCAACTATGCATTGGCTTGTCTTATAAAAAATACTACCTGCCCTTATAAACTTTTTTTAAGGGGCATTTATTTCTACCCTTGGGCCCTCACAACTCCAGCAACCCTCTTCTAGCCAGCTGTTGAAGTAATGGGTGACTTGATCGAGTCTGGGAGAAGGTATGTGGAGGAGAAAAAGGTGGCTGGAGGCTGAACTTTTACAAATTCAGAGTAGGAATAGAGGTGAAGGTAGTTAATTCTTAAAACATGTATTAGCACATTTAATAAACTTCCCAACAGGAAAATTATTAAAACAAGACTGAATATTTTTGGTAGATCGTATAGCCTACCTCCAAGAGCTAAGAGGTTTGGTCCTAAACCAAGAGCTTTAGCAGAGGTTTTTGATCTTTGCTACATGGGAGGTAAAAAATCGATGAATCCATTGTCGCTTTTGTTTTATAACTTATGAATCCACAACTCTTTAATAGTAAATGCTGTATCTAAAAGTAGTGGACCGAGCAGCTCTAAAAACAGTCTCATTTCTTGTTTATTGTCCTAAATGTGAGACTCCTACATCTCAAATTTGTTATTCTGTGTTCRTTTCGTTAAAAGAAACAGCCTAAGTCTCTACAGGAAGAGAGAGTTTAGGCCAACATAGACAGACTTTTAAGCAGTCTACTCAAGCACCACAAATCTGTGTCCAAACCTCACAGTTTATCATGTGTTAAGCCTATCCAGATGGCAGGTGATATTCTGGTATTAACAATCCACATCCATTTCTACTGCCTTCTCCACAGTAAATTGCCAGAGTCTCTCTGGTGGTCTTTTAAAAGAAAAGGAGCCTGCATACACATGAATATACACCACGTGTATTAAAATACCTTATAATGAAGGAAAAAAAAAAAAAAAAAGCCAAGCTTTTAGTAGTTTAGAATCTGAAATATAGAGCAGAATATGACTTTAAATAGTATGAAATTGTGCTATTTGCACAATTTCACTAATTACCTGTAATAGTCCCAGGCTGTAAATGATAGGAATTGGAAAGTGAGAGAGGAAGCGTCCTATTCACAAGCAGTTTATCTGGGTGCCCACAAGAACTGCAACGATGGGTTCTTCCTTGAACAAGGGCAGGATTCCAAACTGAATCCTTTTCTCACCCAAAACCATTGTAGGMAGTGCTAGAACTCCGTGCCCAAAACTAAAGCATCAGATTTATAGGCTGGGAGACCTGGAGATTTTTAGTATACATACCAGGCAGCAGAAATAAGTCTGGAGCCATAGAGCAGACTAAACTGGCATGTAGCTTTAGTCACAGTTGAGCTGTCTAGCGGTTATAACAAAATATGTAGCTAGAGAGATTGCAGCCTGTAAAAAAACCAGACTGGTTTGTAGGAATCAGGAACAGTTATTTTTTCTTTGGAAAAATCTGCTTTTACACCTTTAAAATTACATTTGGATCATTAGGGCTGCCTTCCAATTGCCCCAGAGGCTACCTATCTTTCAGGTCCTAGGAGAAATGTTCTTGATTTTCTGCCCCCCTGTTGTTTCTTCGCAGAGCCCTGAAAACATCTGCCTGCTTGTGGGAGTGAGGCCTGAGACCACAGCTTGGTTCCCAGGGGAGGAAAACCAAGAAGTGAGACAACAGACACTCAGGATGCAGAACAAAGCACACCTGCCCTGCAGGTTAGATGCAGGAAAAATAACAAGGTCTGTGAATAGGTGCTAGCAGGGCTGTGGGAGACAGAGCAGGGTTTAGGAACACCTAAAGTCTCCCGGCTTTTGCTTCATACTTTATCATTCTGTGGCCGTGCATCACTGACAGCAAAGGCCAAAGCTGAAATCCAACCTATTTATGTATCCCCTGGGCCCGTCAGCAAACTCTTTTCCTTCCTTAAATATATATGTAGATATATATAATCTCCTATTCTGCTTAGCAGTTTTCTCTTATTCCTTATCACAGGCAAATCAGCTGGCATTTTAAAGCTCCAAAGACATCCTAGTCACTTGACATCTAGAACCCTGCTAACCCATGAATTGTTTCAATTTACTCTCTTCCTCGGGTCTGTCTCCTCTTCTACAGCACAAGCAGGCTACCCTTGCTGGCATCAGTCTGAGCACCCAGCAGGAGAGGATATTCAACATGGGCTAATAGGTAGCTTGAGGCACTTAGCTTAGGTATCCAACTTGAGAGCTATAGGATAATTAAGTAGCCAAGCTGGGAGCATTCCTGCGCTCTTTATCTAGCCAGCRAGGGAAGTAGATTCGTGCAGAGAGTGATTTAGAGCACCTAAGTTCAGTTCCTTCTGGAACCTATTTCTCTTCACTGAAATTAGGAAACCTGGGGCAGTTTCCAATGGCAGATGTCTATATTAAGTACCTGCAGCCAGCAGAATGAATAACCCTACATAGACCTTCTTCCAGTGCTCATACACCCTGTACAAATTCAGGCACCCGCAAACACTGGCAGATATAAGAAGGGATTTTCTTGTAAAGCTACTGACTACATTGGTGTCTTGCTCTCTCTGAGCTGAAAGTCTGTCAGGGCATTTAGGTCTCATTGCCCCATAAAAGATGAAACCCCATCCCCATCCTGGGCAACCAGGAGGCACAGATCTAGGTGTACTTTTATCCTTGATCATCCTTTGGAGATAATTGTTATTGTTTTTGCTATGCTATGGTTTTTTTTTAATGCTTCCTTTCTTTGACGTGAAGCCAGTAAAGAAGGAACAGGGCTCAGCGGCTTCGCTGGCACAGAAAGTTTTTCAAATGCCYGTTGTTAGAGACTCTCCAGCCACCACAGGGTTAACCCAGGAGTGGGCTGCTGCAGTGTCTTGACACAATTCGGAATTTTGCCAAATAGCATTAATTAAATTTCATGCTTTTCATCAGACTTATTAAATGTACTCATCCCTACCAGCTACCATACTGACATAGGCTATTATTATTATTATTATTACTTTACAATTAGTGTGTTGTTCCCTAACCACCATTAAATATGACTGGAGAGTGCTTCTGAGCTAATACTTTAAGACCAGACTAAACTATACAAAGCCCTGAGAATTTCAGAAGTGGTATTTATTTGAGATGACAAAGCGCTTTTCCTGTGTTACATTTTTTAGGGAAAATGCTTCTTTCCAGAGCTGTGTTAATTCTTTCTGGATTAAAGAGATGACTCAATTTTAAATCAGCGTGTATTTGGAAAGGTAAAGTATATTTGGGGTATAGGAAGAAAAGGGAATGATTACTGCAAGAAAATGTCTGGGATTTTTTTTTTTTTTTTTTAACAGAAGAGTTTTGAGTAAAATAGACATTCAAAAACAGGCAATTTTATCCAGATCTTGCAATAGGTTTGTATGATTTCTTGATTGTTTTTATGAAAGACTCATGCTGTCGATTCTGTGCAGCAGTTGAGCATACAAGGGTCTGCTGTCCTGATCACAGACCTCAGAGTATGACTGTAAATAGGATTGTGTACTGGTTCCTCATGTGGCCTGACTGAAGACACTGAGAGACATCATGCAGCAGTCAAAGCACTTCCCCCTGGGCTCAAGAAAACTTTATTCAAATCTCTACTTTATCAGGAATAGGAATTTAAACTCAAAATCGTTTTTTCTTATCACAGAGGTTTACTAGGGCAAATATACTAAAATGTCAGGTGTTTATATACTTCACTAATATAAGGTGCTCATCATAGACAGACTGCTTTAGGACTTTTAGTTTGTACTTCTTTCAAGCTCAGTTTGAAGTATTGGCCTACTTTTCCTCTGTTGGGTTGTGCAAAAATCAGCTTATATTTTGCCCCAAGACACAGGCTCAATTTGTATTCGCTTAGCCCTAAGACTTCTGCAGAGAAAGCAAATTTGTCATGTATCCATCATGACATTATCTAGATAATTCTTTTTGATAAGCTGGATCATTTTTCTGGAGCAGTATTGAGGAAGACTTTGCCCTGGAGTGAACTGAAAACAGTTGATATGGTGACATGGTTGGATAAATACTTAACTTCTGCCTGGTATCAGGTATATCCCTTTTCTATCAGAGATAGTGTGTGTTATTCAAGTGCAAAAAATGTCTTGGTTTACACAAAAAAAAAAAAAAAAAAAAAAAAAATCTTCAGACCTGGTATTTTTAAATCAGCTCTTTTCCAAACCAGACAATTAATGCATTCAGAAAAAGAAGATACTTGTGTTAAGTCATATCTTTGTATAGAGGTAATTTGAAAACAAACTCCATTCTCTCAGGATGCTTACATCGTTACTTCTGAGCTAAACGGGAGRATCCATATTTGCGCTGCCATCTTGCAAAAGTAAAGGACAATTATCAGACAACAAATCCTACTAAAGGAATATTTTTCTGAATATTTTTTATCGTGATAATATTTGTACTGCAACGATGCCCAGCAGTAATGACTGCAGAGTACATCTAGACTACAAGGTGTATAGGCCTGTGAATTCTCTGTAGCACTGTTGGTATCACCACTCACCATGCTGTAGCAGTGGTATCACCRCTGCTATCTGCTAGAACCCTGGCAGGAGATCAACCTCCCAAACTGTCAGGAGGGACAAAGCGACAGAAAGTGCTGTTAAAACTGCCCGAGCAGACGAGCCCAGACGAGCCTGGGTGTCCCAGCAAGGCTAAGGGGTGAGCGGTTCAATTTTCCTTGCTGATCTCGCATGACTGCTCCCTAGCAGAGCTTTTGTTCTGCCCTGCGTGCGCACTCGCCGGCCGACACATCCGCAGGACGGGGGATACAAAGGGATGGGGGGACGCGCAGCTGATACGCTCGGTCGGGGCGCTCACGGCTCGCCAAGGTGAGGGAGCAGCAGCCCGCACGCTTAGCCGTCACCTCCCTGACCCAGGCACAAAGGCCGTGGCTTTCAGATCATTTGTCAAGAGAAAGTGAGCAACGTGGGGAGCAGTTGTCCCAACTATGGGAGTTTTACCCTAGATCGTGTGTTTTTCTTGGACTGAAGACCCTGGAGGCAGACTACACAAGGTGAAGGTTTCAGATGTCATTAAAATTGCATACATAAACGCRTGCACACACACTCTCAGGTGTTAGGTTAGAAGTGCAAAGCTTGAAAATATGGCATAGGTATCACAGATAAAGGAAAATAAAACATTTTTAATTATTTGAATACAGTAGCCAGTCTCATACTTTCAGAGCATTTGGGGTTGAATACATAAGATTTATATCACTAGATGTGTGCCTTAACACAGGTGGAACTTGTCTGCTTGAGAAACTGGAGACAATCTTTCATAATTATAAAGCAGACAGCCAAGTCATGCTTTTATCCCTGCTCCCATTTTCCTTCCAGTTCTCCAATTTTTTTTTCTCATCCTTTTCTCAGCACTCCTCCTAGTCATCCACTCTCTGTCTCACAAAGCACAAGGAGCCCTGTGAATTTGTGCACTTGCAGTTGGAGCACAGGCAGACTCTGGAGGGAAAAGGCAAGCTCATTTTCATCGTTTATAAGCAGCATTTTTTTCCCTCTCTCCMTTTCTCCCTTTCAGCGCCACACTCTGTGGTGACACTGACCTCTGGTGATCACATAAGTAACACTCACACTGAAGTGACACAACCTGCAATTTTGTACTAAGTTTCCTTACCGTTTTGCCAGAACAGTGGCTCCCTTAATGAGACTGTATTTTCCAGTTGGTTTTGCACCATAAAAAAAAAAAAAAAAAAAAGGACATGGGTATGTTTCCCAAGGCTCACTCCTGCTCCGATTGTACATGTGGGAATTATTCACAGCCCTACTGTTATTCTAATAAGTTTTGTAGAACACTTCTCAAAATACACAGTGGGCATGATAGGCAAGTTTATCGTCTGTCACGTTATTTCCTGGAAACTCAGTTACATGCAAAGTTTATCAGGGAAACTTAAACTACTAAAATGATTTCAGAGTAAGACTGTGGTCCAAGCTCAAGTGACGCTACTAGAAGCTCCTCCGAATATTCTGCCATCCCTGTGATTTCTTATTGTGCCCTCCAAATGTAGCATTAGCTCCACTGAAGTGAGCGGAAACCAAATCTCCACCCAGGCTAGTTTTTGTCCATCTAGCCAAGAAAAGCAAATAAACCCAGGGTAAAAGCTGCAGTTTTCAATTGCTCGTTTTAAATGTGCTCTATTATGATATTGGAATGATCTCAGCACACTGATGTTATAGAATCAAATATGTGCTGCAGACCTTGGCAGAAGTGAGTATTTAGTTAATGAAAAGAGTTTCAGCTAGACATTCTCTCTATTTGGTAACCTTAATTCTACTTTAATTTATTCTTTGGAAATTTTAGTGCTCAATCCCATGCGGATGGAGTGAGAGAGAATTGTTGTGTTGCTTATTAATCATGAGCAAATCTCTGAGATGTGGCAATAGGGTAATGACACAGGTATTGGTAGGCACACTTTAAATAAACTTTAATTAAAAATGTAAGGACTGATGCTACCCGCATTACATAAGCAATGCTTTTTGAACATCATCCAGTACTGCTGTAGTCCAGTAGGTATGAGCTTGATCTCCTTAGGATAGCTTAAAATGCAAGGAAAAGAGAGGAGGATTAATTAAAAGCAGGCTGTTTAAGTAAGTAAAAAATTGTTTTCCGCTAAAAATGCATGGCAAGGTGTCAGGTTAGATGAAAGATACAGACAGATAGATAATAATCCCCTTGACTGTGTGTTTAACTTTCCTTTTATTGATAGGTTTGCCTGAGTAGTATTAAAACATTTCATGAATCTTTTTAAAACACTACCTTAGTGTGGCAGAATGAAAATGAATGCTTAGTAGTGTGCCATATGCTTTTAACAAACAGATTTAATTTACTCCTTTGAGCCAAGCAAAATTAGAAAGACCTAAGGGTCTCTGATCATTTGCCCAAAATTAATGATCAGTTATTGAATAATTAACTGTCATTGATATCTCATTTCTAAACAAATCAATGGAGCCATTTAAGTGTTTGTGTAATGATAGTAATATAATCTTTCCTCATATGAACTGYAAGTGAATAGACCAAAGAGAAAAAGCACATTCTCCACCCAAAGTAATTATGAAACCTACTCAAAAATCATTTGCCTCAGCAGAAATATAAAGTATTTTTCTGCATAATTTACCTCCAAAATGTGTGCATTTGGCTTCCATTTTAAAAAATGAAACCTGTGTGTGCATGGAAGTAGTGCTCCGGTATCCTTGAAATATGAGAGCCAGGGATATAGGTTCTGTTTATGGAAGCATAGACCTGTGGAGGGGGGTATCAGCCATCCCTCGCTCAGGCGCTGGACAAGCGGATCACACAACTCGCCCCAACCGGGCTGTGGGCAACGGTGCTGAGAGGGAAATGGCACCGGCAGATTGTTTGCTAATCTCTTCCTCCTCATCATGCCTTGCTTTCCTTCCCACCACCCAGCTCTGCTCTCTAAAACATACAAGCACGGGCCAGTAATCCAGGATTTAAGAGGACTATCTTAAAAAAAAAATATATATATATACATATATATATATATGCTTATGGAACAAAATTGCTGCCACCACTGAGTCCAGGTTTATATATGACTCCATCACTGTATTTTGGAAAATACTCTGGAGTGTTGAAAACAACATTTATATTGATTATCTTCATAATGAGCAATGGCATGCAAGCACTTAAATACGGGTTGGGGTGGGGCAAGGGGTGTTCTCTTTATTTCAAGGCATTAGCTCAGAAAACTATAAAACTATTCAGACCAGGAATGAATTGTAAAATATAGCACAGTTCTGTCAGAACAGCATGGACTTACTCATTTTTAACCCTTCAGCTGATAGGGCAATGAACGCTTGAAGCAGAATTATATGCAAGGATTAGAAAGAGATGACATTTGGAGCAATTTGTAGGAGGTTTGTGAATATAACAAATGTCACAACTGGAAATGTATGCCATATTATTTCAATGAAAGTCTGAATAATAACATTGACAATACTACATAGCAGCAAAAATCCCAAGTATGGGATTGAAACTTTTAGTGCTTAACTTTATTTTAAAAAAATAACAATGATACGGGCAAATTAATCCCAACATCCACTCATTTTTGCTCTCACCTAATCACTACCACCCTTTGGTACGAACATACCACATTTGCCTTCATGTTGGTATTAACTGCTGCTTAAAGAGTCCCACTCCCATTCTTTTGAAAGAGCAAGATCTGAATATTTCCTAAGAAAGCTGAGGCACATTCCCTGCCCTTGCCTTTCAGATTTATTAAGCCACCAAATTTTGCCTCAGTTTTGTATTTGAGGGTTTTCTAAGAGTACTTGCAGAGTCAGTAAAAGGATTAGAGAGTGCACAGATTGTTTTTTTTTCTGTCCTAGCATAGTGTCTGCATTCTGTCTCTGTTTGAAAGAACATTTCATGCATTGGAATAAGGCTGTTCGCTCCTATTCTGTGGACTTTTATAAGCTAAGAGCATATTTTTGAATGTGTGTGAGTTTCTCTTCAATTTAAAATAAATATCTGTAGGTCTTTCATAGACTTCCCGATTGTGAATATATTTAAGACATATATCAACATATTGAGGTTTTTTTTTTCTGTTGCAGACATATTGAGTTTTTTTTTTTCTGTTGTAGAAATTAGACTAAAAGCAATATGCAATTATATCATTCCACTCCTGAGTGTGGAGTAAGCTTGGGGGTATTCTTGGTAAAAATTGGGTTAGGAAATTGCTGCTGGCTTTTTGGTTTTGAGGATGACCTACTGCAGAATTCCATTTGTCATCACTCAAATGACAAATTTGAGGATCAGGGGAAGAATCTGGGATCAGGGGAGTTCGTATTGGAGTAACACGTTAATTACAAAAAAACAGCATTTTAATAGCAGTACATAGCATAACAACTTCCCAACATACGTAGTATGGAATTAGGGGTATTATATGTAAAAAGAGTTCACAGGAGAAACACGCGCTGACCCGGGGACGGAGAGGATTTAGCAGCTTAGCTTTAGCCAATCATATCTGCGAYGTATGCACAGGCATCAGGGCAAGCTCGCCTCCCAGCCTTACAAACGCGCCTGAACCGAGCCGCTGTGGGTGCTCCCGTTGTACCTGAGCTGTTAGCAACTGAAAATGAGCTGTGTGTTCGCTTGGCATGTGCACGATGTACGGAGCATTGAAAGAAATTAAAGATGCAAAAGAAATGATGAAGCAAGCCCCCTCTTTCCCCCCYTTCAGCTGTTTGAACAGCAAGCTCCTTATTTCTTTGCTATGAATCTACACTAAGAATAAAAGAGAATTTTTAAGGAGAAGTGATGAAATTTCCTAGCTGAAAATGTTTATAAAATACATACTTATCTCAAAATGATAATGATGAGAGCAGCTAAGAAGCAATTACTCTTTGCTTGAATATGCTGCCAGTGATCTTGTTCCATGAATTTATTATTTTAGTTTTGCATTATATGACAGAATTGAATCATCTTCATTTGTATTATCTTTACATCAAGTCTTTTGTGGCTGACAGACATAGTCACCTCCAATTTCTGCTTGGAACTATATTATCCAGCATTTTCAATACCTACTGCATTAATAAATGTTATTTAGAACAGGTTTAATTGTAAAAGTGATTTTTTTTTAAGGCATACTTATTGATCAGTTGATAAATCTGCTTATTTGTCTGATGGTTTAATAAAGGAGTAGCATGCTCTTTTTTCACTTTAATAAATGATGCTTTCCGCAGTGTATATGTGTGACAATTACTAGCCCAAATAAAACACATAAAGAACATTTGTTTTCAAAGCCATGATCTAATTTTATAATTTGAATATAAACAAGTCTGGTTTAGAATTAAAGGAACACTCTGCACTCAATTTTTTCTCTCTGCTTTGTGTTGCTTTTTTCTTTTTCCTATTCTTTTGTTCTTAGTTTTGTAGCAATCAAGGTCAAAAAAAGTATTTTTCTGCCTCAGAATCTCTAACTACTTATACTTATTATATATTTTACACATAACTGAAACAGTYGTTTTTAAAACCATTTCCCTTCATATATTTACAGTCCAGTAGTAGTAGCAGAGAGATCATAAGTGATAACAAAGTGAAGCTTACCACAAACAGGAGTAAAAGAGACCTCTAAAGCTTAGGGAAACAGGAAAATATGAAAAAGCAGTAAGGCTGATGACAAACAAACAAGATTTCCTTTAGTTTTTCTTCTAGAAGGTACTACTAGTAACTTGAAAATTGAATGTTTCTCTTTGTTTTTAAGTTGAAGATATTATTCTAATGCTTCCTCTTGACAGTCGAGATTTTCTTTAGCAACCCTGAAATAGATATTTTGCAGCGTGTCTGAGTTCTGGCTTTGAAACATAAAGATAACTTGGATTTGATTGTCATCTGATAGTATCCCTTTTGCTGGCGTGGGTTAGAGATGCTGAATTTAGACAAATTGATTCCAGCATTTGTTAAATTTAAATTCAGAACATATGCTTACCTGAAACGGCAAATCAAACATTTGTGGGGAGACAAACAGCTATTTTCTTTCCAATTCAAGCATAATTCATGATCTCACCCAGATGCCCAAGCTAACAACCAATTTCAAGTTTACCTACTATTGAAAAGTGTAAAGGCATTTTTTTTTTCACTCCACTTTTACTAGTGCAATATATTTATAGGAAATGCAACAGAGAATTAAATCAAAACACTGATTAAAAAATGCATAACATTAATGTCACAACAGTGTTTTTATCATCTAATGACAACCTCAGAACACTTCCCTTAGTTTACAAGGCTGATTACAGCTAAAGGCATTTCTGGACTTCTATACATTCCGAAACTGCTTTATTGTACTTTGGAAAATCATTGTTTTGTGCAAGCAGAAATTATATTGTTTACTCAAATCAGATAAATGTTTCGGGCATTTTATTCATCATTTTTCTACTTATATATATTGACATTTTTTCACCAGATTCTTCCAGTGCTCCAAGTTGGGATGTCAAAAACTGTGCTTGCAGAAATGAAAGTATCCTCATTATGCAAATTTAGGTTCCACTGATAGGCATGTTCTGTTTTATAAATTACATCCTCTTGTCATAAGTCAAATTGTATTTGAATAACTTCACGGAAATTGTCACCAAGATTTTAAATTGTGTGCCTTCTATGCCATTGTTGATTTAGTCAGTGAGTAAAAAATGGACATATGTTGATTTTTAAATATGTGCATGATTGTTTTGTCATAAATGTTATTTAAATGAAACCTAGATGCATATGTAATTTTTCATGTATATTTTTGTAAAGTTTTGCATTATATAAATAATCTTAATGTTTATATTTAATAAAATATGTTAAACAGTACTAGTTGCTGTATATTTTAGTCTTAACAAGTTTGTTTCCTACAAACATTCTTGAAAAAAATTTCCTGTAGGGTAAAATAAATATACATGTTCCAATAAAAAATATTAAAGCATAAAAGTTAAAATGAAAAGTGAACTTGAATTATGAAAATCGTTTTTATCTGCTATAAAAAGGCTGCTTTCCCTATTTACATTTTTCATAAAATTTACAAAAAAACAAGCACAAACTGTGGTTTCCTCATATTGTTGAGACTATTTAGTAATACTCAAATATAAGTTGATTTCTTATTGAAAGCTCAGCAATTTAATTAAAAATACATTTATACTCATTACAAAGAATAAACTGAGTTCAGAAAAGAATATATTTAAATAATTTATAGAGCACTGAGATGCTTATTTTAATTTAGAAAATTATGTATTACTCTCTTATTAAAATGAAATGATGAGAGATATGTTACCAGCAAAAATATGTCCTTTACAGAAGCTCATAATTCTGTTGATCTTGGGTTTCAGAATGACCATTATTGCAGCTGGAGTAATCTTTGATGTTAAGAAAAGTGGAAAAATCAAAGTGAAGTGGTAAATCTGTTCATTTTTCAAACACATTAATCTTGTCAAGATAATACATAAAATCAATCTTTGCATTTTTTCAGAGCCTTTTATTTCCTTTTATCCAAACTATGAAAGCACTTAGGAGGATAAAGAAATGTGGATGACTTTGGAAAAAATGATCTGAAAATATATTTTGTCTGTTGGTATTAAACAGTGACACAAGTAATGTGAACTGTGCATGGTCAAAACATGAATTACTTGTTCAACTATTGGTATTCATCATATTTGTTCAGCTTATAATATGAATATACAGCAAATTTCTAGTACAGCTTTCTTAACAATTCAACTGAATTTCAAACCCTGACAGTAACAAATACAAATTGCACCAGCCCCAAAAAATTGTTGGGGCTAATTTTAATATTAATGAATTCTTTACAACCTCAGTTCAGCAGTTTCGATTAAGCTTTAATTAGTAGCCAGAGGGGAATCCAAAACAAAAATAAGGAGTTGAATTGCTAATTAAGTTAGTTTGATGAGGTAGAGTTTTAGTAAAAGACTGGTCGTTGTTGGCTATGCAGGTTCTGACAAGCTAAAAATGCTAAAGATTATCATTATTGTAACTAACATCCTACATTACCACCGGATTTCTACAAGGAGCAGACAGTTCATTAGAGTACAACACTTTTGTCTGTCAGTACTAGAATTAAAGTCTTGTTAATAAGAGAGTAGTGCATGGGAACCGTAGACTAAAAGACAAGCAAAGATGGTTTTAAATTTGACTAGTGATACATTATCTAGTTATTTGATACCTTGGTACATACATCCGAAACTAATATGAATTTATTTTTTAGGAACTGCTTGTCAGTCAATTCATTTCCCAAACGGAATTTTGTTTATTGGGATACTCAGTGATTTTTCTTTTGACTTACCTATCACAGCCACATTTGTCTTAGTCTACGTGCTTTAGATGATATGRAATTCACCAAATTTTATTTAATAGTGCATGTGTAGCTGCAAGGAAGTGTGGAATTAGATTTTATACTTTCAAAGCCTGTATCTCAGAGAAGAGAATTTTAGAATATGTACAAACAGATCTAGCTGAAGAAGCAACACATAGTAAAACAACACACTTATGTAGCTGTGATTTTTTTTGTTGCTCTTTTTTTTTTGTTTGTTWTTTCCTGATGTTATTTCTGCTAACATGTTAGCGCCCTGGCCACTTTGAATTATTATCAAATTAATTTTGAAACTGCAAAATTAACTATTGCATTCAATTAGATACTTTTGACATTATAAATGTGTTGTCCTGCTTCCCTAAAGATTGCTTATTATAATCACTAAAGCTCTGCAGTGATAGCAATTTGACCAAACTGCACATAAGCAATGTGTTCGATATCTCTGTAAGGATTGTATGGAATGTCATTTCATTTCTCTATACTTTGATGYTTCCTACAATTTATATTTTGTGCTTTTGCTTAAGGTTTCAAAGCCTACAAACCCAATAACGAAAGGATAAGGGAAGACAGAAAAATAAATGATATTGTTTCTGTGGTATTAAATATAAGCCTTCTATCAGGGGTACATATCACTAGCGAATTGTAATCAGGTACTTTGACTTAACACTGTTTTGTTTTATAATAAGAGTGGTTGCCATATGTTGGAAGTCCTATCTGTCTGTGTCTTAGGGGCTTCATACCTCTGTAACAAATCCAAAAACTCATTTTATAATACCTTAAATCTACCCATTGTAATGTAGCTCCACTAGTGTAAATCCACATCAAACTTTCCTCATGAATGTTGTTAGAAGATTGCCTATATTATCACTGAAAGCAAGGGCAAGCATTGAATTAAAATACAGAAGATAGAGGAAAAATAACTTTGACTAAATCTCCTTTTAATGCACAGTTTACAATTTTCTTTCACTAAACATGAACCTCATTAAAAGCATGTGAATGCCCCTCATGAGGAATGCTTTACACAAATAGATGCATTGTTTAAAATATTTACATCCCTGAATTCTGGAAATTTGAGCTGTAATACAGCAGTGCAGTGGTTGTGGAAGAGAAACATACAGTCTCCATTATGCAGCTATTGGAATATATGGTACATGCCTCTGCTGTTTCCTGGTGCTCCAGTTGCATCCAGGGATTCCAATTGGAAGATCAAAGCGTGGTACAGTAAACAGATTACATTTTGGGTATGAGCTGTCACAAGCACCATTTTTACATAGCATCATACCAGCAAGGAAATAGAGTATCCATTTCTAGGCATATGTACACAGGCACACGCCAACTCTCAGCTCACTACCTAATCTAAAAATAAAGTGCTACTTACATATTTTAAATATGGCTATTCATTTTTTTGTTTGTTTGGGKTTTTTTTTTTGGTTACATTTCTTCAGTGTGCATGATAATAAAAAATTGGTCAAGCCCAATTTCTTTTTCTTAGTTATCAGGGCTTGCTCTTTTTCAAATACCAGACTGACATTTTCCCATATGATTTATTCATTTTTTAAGAATTAAAGAAAATGTATAATTAATAGACAAAATTTAACTCCTGAAACAAATATTCGGCAAACAGACTAGGAGAAGATTTCTAGATTGGTAAAATTAAATATGAGATAATCAGAAATCTTCAAAATTTCCCCAAAGCAGCTTGATAGTATAAATGAATGTTATACATACATTGCTCCCCTTCTTATGCCCATTCTAAYGCTGGTCTCTTATGTTGAATGAAATTACTCCTGACTGACAAAGGTGGAAATGACAGGAGAATCATAGATTTTATATGAAGGTAAAAGTCTACAGAAAATATAGCATGGAAGAGYATTCAGTTATTGTGTATTGGCTGGTATTTTTTCCCTTTCACTTTTTAATTCAGTATAATTCAGTATGAAATGCAAACAATTCAGGATACAATATTTGTTGTCTGTGCATCTTTTACTGTACTGAAAAATCAAAATCTATTCAGTTCCCTTGACTGCAAGTTTTTTATTAATGGAATTAATGTAAAGCTAGTCATCATTTCTGTTATAAAATTCTTAGGACAGTAAGATTAGCCATACTGTTCAGAGAACAAAATATTTGTTTTAATATGGAATCATAAAATAAAACTCATAGACTAGGTTAAATGAAAATGAAAATTCAGTGAATTTGTATTTTGGCAGCTTCTAGTACATATGTGTTTGTGTATATATATATATTTACAGAAATGTGCAGTATGTGTGCATTTTATATACACACGCATATACAAATTTAGTAATGTCTCTTAAATGATCTATAGTTTCCCCAGTCTACAAATCTATAATTTGTCTAGATCTGAGTTTGTATGCCTGTGCATGCATGCATGTGTGTGTGGGTCTGCCTATGTGATGGTAGAGAAATGAAGGAAGGAACTGTCTTTATATTGTTTTGATAAAAATCTTTTTTTAATTTAATTTMTTTTTACATTCAAAATGACTTTACATTGGTGGCTTTAGTTAGGAATAACTGGATAATGTGGAGGAAAAAGAAAATTAAGATCAATTGAAAAGGAAAGGAATTGCAGAACTTGTGATAGTCTCTTTGTCTGTGGCATATATTCATAATAGAATTAGATGAAAATTAAAAACTAGGCTAGATAAAGTATTCAAGAATACATGAGTATCTTAAAGCAGATAATAGCAAGATTTTTTCCTTGATACATCAAGGGTTGATCCCTTGTTTTGTAAAACATCATTTACAAATATGACATTCACTGAACTGTAAGAAATATAGCTGAAACAATGTTATCAGATATAGAAGATACTTGAAATCTTTGGAAAAAAATCTTCAAAAAATACTTTGATGATTCTCACTAAAATACTCACTATTTCAGAGGGACAAAAGTGTTGATGAGACTTTCAAATAATAGTAGTAATGAATGAATGAATAAGACACTCCTAGAAAGAAAAGCTACTTTTTTTTTTCCCAAATGCAAACAACTTACAGTCTGTTTCAATGTCACGGTATATTATATTTTGAGAAATCATCTCATTTTGACTGCACTCATGTATATCATGTAGTATTTTACCACGCCCTCTATAGCACAACTGCTCAGCTCTACTCTATATTCAGTGGATATTCAAATTAGAGTAAACAAACACAAAATAGAAGCCAATGAGCCTTTAAAACTTACATTGCTTAGTGGAAGATGCCTTGAGAAGGCTGGRCTTTGAAGACAAGACAAAAATGTCTACCAGCACTCAGCTGAGCAGGACCCCACAGTTCTTTCTTGAATTAACTGCATGATTTTTATTAGTACTAGTTTCTTTTAGCTCAAAGATTTGATGAACAGCAAGTGTTTCTAGCTGGTGTACATCTAGTCCTGCAGTGTAAACCAAGCAGAAGTCGGCTCTCATTTAATCTGCTTTTCAGATCCACACCACACTCAGCACAGATCCTGCCAAACGTGTACAAGAGATTCAAGTTTCTGCTCAGATTCATGTTTTCCATGATTTGGTAGGAGTTTGGGAATGTGTTGTAACAGTGTCCACTACAGAATCAATGTCTCTTCCTATATCGTTAGGCAGATGGACAAGCTGGCAGACAGGACTAGGCTAGTTTGGGGGCAGGGACAAAAATAACACGATCATATTTCAAGTCATTGTTCAAGTTTAATGAGTTCTGCCATAGCTCCAGCACTAGAAGGTTATTGTGAGGGAAAAACAAAGAGGCCATTCTTTTGTCTTTCTTCACAAACTATCAGGCCCCATTACTGAAAATTAAGGTTCAATAAAATTCTTATTCAGAGATAATTAGCGGACAGCTTTGTGGTGCGGCGGATAATATGACCAAAGTGCTGGTTCACAGCAGTGTGTGCTGAAGTGTGAAAGAGCCAGTTCTCCGTTGCTGCTTCTGAGGTCATACCCCCTCGTCCCTCGTACAATGTGGCAGTCAAAATGCACCATTCTTACCTGCTGTGATAAAAAATACACCAAAGCAAATAAATTATTTCAACCCCCTCCCCCTCGCCGCTTTTTTTTCGTTAAACAAAGCTAGATCATTAGTAATAAACTATGACTTCATTAGAATGTTCCACATAACAGGATTACAGAAGAACGTGTCAATAATTGGCAAAGGTTTGTCTTTCATTAATTAACACCTTTGTATGAATACAAACTTGTTATCCTCACTTTTTATAGGTGAAATATTACCATTAAAATTAGACCTTTGGTTTAAAAAAAAAAATCCCAACTGCGTTAATTTGTACAACCGAACATTTCCCAAATATTGTTTAGATTTGAAAAGAAACCAAATTTGCAAACAGACAGCATTTAAAGGAAAYKATTTTTTTTCCATGCTAMAGGAAAAGAWATTTTCAGATTTCTGTTCTTTCATATATACACACATACAAAAATGCACATATTCATTTTCTACATATCTTCAGATTATTTAAGATAACCATTAAAAAAAAGTTCTGGTTTTGCTGCTTCCAAAACACACATTAACTATATTTGCTTTGCTTTTCTCATCTATCTCTGAGGAAATAGCTCATAAGTTTAGGAGCACTCCATAATAGTGGACTATTTATCATCACATACAAATGTCTGCAGAGACAGAAAACAAAGGACAAAATCAGTCAATAGAAGTTACTGTATTTTTCTGGGTTTTAAACTCAGTAACTTTTATTTTTGCCAATTTCAGCTGATGGCTTGTAAATGTTCATACCTCTGAGCATCTGTAAATATGGTGAGATATTCATTTGCCTAATGGGAAATAACTTCTTTAGATATGTGAATAAGAATAGTTTCTTAAATACTTRTATAAAATAGAACTTCAGAGTAATGACATTTTCTCACTTCTTGTGCATGCTTTGCTGAAAGGTTGGAGCAGATGGTATTTAATGTGACCTATTCTTTAGAAGTACTGTATATTCTCATATATTTATGGTATATATATTTTTTTCTCATATCTTTTTGTTTTTTAAAGTCCTTTTTTACTTTATTAATTAATAAGCATATTCTCGAAAAAGAATAGGGAACAGGAAAGGCAAGTGTGTTTGATTTCTATCTAGCTTGGTCAAAGTTGATATGTAGAGCCTGTGTGGAAATACATGGAACCAATATTAGATTTGTGTTTTGTAATCACATGACCTTTCCAAGAGCTTAAATTTTAAAAGTAGCTTTGAATATTAGCAACTTCAAYTAGTTAAAAATGGATCAAAAGTTTATTCCAAAAGAGAGAGAAAAAAAACTGAGTTCCCTGATTGATGGGGTAAAGTAGGTCTCCATTTCATAATTGTTCTTTTGGTGGTAGGGATTTTCTTCAGAATAGACTGTGCTTCAAGGTTTTGCAATCTGGTGGGATTGTTTTGAATCAGAACAGCCTGATGCAGGAAAATCTTGGCACCTCGGAAGACAAGGCTGAGCTCTTACTGATTATAGAGGAAACAGGTTTATTAACATTATGCGAGGAAGTGCTTTCATCTGCATTTTAGTGTGTGATGAACTTAGTATGTGATTAGAAAGGGAGGATTAAGGCTGTGTCTACATTACCAAATAATTCAGTATGATAAGAGCAAATCAGTAGATCAAAGCAGTCAACGCTGAAGCCCTGCACGTTACTGTGTGTTTGAGCATTTTTGCTTCCAAACAGATTTCATATGATCACCTGGACTGAATGTTCCCATCACACACATGATTCAAAGTCATGGGTYACTTGTTCAGATATATATGGCTGTGTTAGGGACTGTAGTACCTATATGGTACATCTGAAGTAGAATCCCCCATTTAGTTTTCTCTGAAATCTAGYTTTCAAGCTAGCTTGCAGGTGCCAAACCCCAAACGTGAACCAAAGTTAAGCATGCTAAAGTGAGRGACTCACTTTGAAACCCCATTGCTACTCTTAACCAAAATGTTAATATGATGCAATCTAAGAAAGTTTCTTCTCTAGGTGGACATAGGGTATTACAGTTCTTGCAATTTAAGTAGCTCCATGACCCTTTTTCAGCTCCCTTGTTGGTATAACATTCAGCCACTATGGTTATTTCCATAACATTCATGGAATAAAGTCCCACAGCTTCCTCTCATGCAGACCTAGGATGTAGGCTGAAAACTCACCTACAGTGGTCACGTTAGTAATACCACTTGCAATTTTGCTTCTTCAGAAAGATGTTATGGAAAATATATCATCATATAGATTATAGCCTGCAAGTATATTACCAGGGATTATGTTTTGGATGCAGGGAGGTAAATTAGAGATTTCTGTCAATACTCTGCACTATACATGAAATTTTGAGGGACCAAACCTTAGAGGACCCCTCATCAGGCCATACAGCATGAAGATTCCGTACATATAAATACTTAGGACTGAAAGCAGCCTAGCTGTGTTATCACTATGACAAGCTGATAAGCCTTATTAACCAGTCATCATGGTTGATTAGCTCAGGCCTGGTGCTGCTCAAATGAAGAGATATCTCCTCCAAACCTATCAGTCCATGAACAAGCCACCTTAGTTATCTTGGCCTCCATAGGAAAGACTGGTCAAACTCCTGTCAATTCTTGAAATGCAYCCTCTCCATGTCATTACATCAATATTATCCTGTTCCCTGTTCTTTAGGTGATGGGCTCCTTCAAGCAATTCAAACCAGACACTCAGCTTTTCCTCATGATGGAGTAAAGTGATTTTCTAGCTGCATGACATTTGTCAATGTCCATGTCTGACTTCCAGATCAGTTCCTATAGGATTTTTTTTTGTTGTTGTTTTTCACATCCCTAGAATGATAATGAAGTATTTTTTAAATTTTCCAAGAGTTTGTTGAATCTGACTTGTTTTGATATTTCCATACTGCCAAGGTCTCACATCTGCCATTCTTCATTGGCAACTAGTTAGTATAATGAAAACAATTGCAATAAAGCACATGTAGATCAGAGGTGCATCTCTCTCTTGCTGTCCTCTTTTTGTGTTTGGTTTAACATTGATTACTTAACAATGAAATTAAAAAAAAATAAAATCTGACTACAGTGGACACATTAAATAAACAAAATCTGGATCTCCCTGCATATTCCTCTAGAATACCTTTTAAAGATAAAGTGAAATAGACAGATTTTTTTTGAACTGCTGTTTGTGCTCTCACATACTACTCCACAGTTTCTTAGTTGCTCACTCATTTGTTCTGTTAGTAGATGTCAATCAATTTTCATAAGCAGAAAACATAACAAAGAGGACAAACTCAGGATTCAAACCAAACTCCAATAAAATCAACAACTGTATTTTCACTGAATTTGGTTCAGTACTCTAGGTATTAAAATTAAATAAACTGTATTTAAAATGAACATTGGAAAAGATTTCCATTTTTCAAAGTGCCTTTTTTAAGGATTAAGAGTAGTTTATATTTTGTTTTAATAAATCTAGTGCCCTGCGTCCCTGAAATCTATCTGAAAGTCTATCAGTGGAGGAAGGTTGAAAAAATGCCTTGCAGAAATTTAAACATCTATCATAACTGTTTGAGTGAAAGCTGCAGAATTCAGCAGCTTTTCCTATCATCTTTCCCACAGATGTGCTTTTGTTATGCAACCTGGGGCTGAGCATATTTGGATCCCAAAGTCACGTTTGCAAGTCTAGGTGCACACAAGTTCCTTCCTTCCTTCCCCACTGTTTCTGGGTTGTTGCAGAAAGGAAACAAAGCACAGAGCCTGAATCAGAGCCAAAGCTAAGACCTATTGTCGACTGTCAGAAGAACAGGACCCCAACACAAAGCTGAACTCAGCGTACTATGCCAGTCAAAACTTCCCTCAAAATTTATTAGGGAACCCAGGGCAGATGTGACTGGCACTCTGTGTATGTAATGGACATTCAAAGACCTGRAAACAGGTCTTTGGGGTGACTGTTCTGCTAGTTACCTGCAATTTGGAAAGGCCTACTTCAAGATTTTGAAGAAAATATTGYATATGGGTGAGTGGTTGATTTGACRCTTTAGTCTCTGTGGAGCACATTGAATCTCTGACCATCACAAGGCATCTTCCCTGCCATGCTGGAATATCTGTTTTGCAGGACATGTTTGTGGCACTGTGACAGCGCTGTGTCCCCCTTGGTGAGATGAGGACAACATGCTGGCCCTGCACAGCTTGCACCTTTAGTCATGCAGTTCCCTGTAGCATGGGTGGCCAACGCAGAGGTGGCATGAGAAGACACATGGTGCTCCTTTCCCACCTTGGCCAAGCTGCCACGTTACCCCGTATGTAGCAGAATAAGTTTCTGTCGTGAGATGCCTGGCGGACAGCTCCTCCAACAACTGGGCTTTTGATCACGGCAATGTACACCCAAGCAGACTCTGGGAAGTGGCTGTGTGCAGGGTCAAATCCCAAATCTTTGGAAGGCTCTAGCAGGATGGCTGATCAGATTTTTGCTCCTGGTATATGAAGGATTATAATCCTAAAGCTCACATTTTTAGACAATGAACTCTGCTGTTCACTTGGACCCCACTGATAGGGTCCAACAGGTTGAYATTTTTTGCATTGTCAAGGCCTTTTCTGGCAGCTTTTTTCTGGCACCATAAAGGCTTTCTTWTTAGAGACCTCATTTGGAGCTTCCCTCATCTAGAAGTAGTCACAGTTGCAACAGGAATTAAATCATTATAAGAGAGTTCAGTTAAACTCTAATGTGTGCAAGAGTTTAAAATACTGTATAAATCAATTCCTATTGATTAATATTAATTTAATAATCAATAAATCACTTACAATTAAAGAATGAAGAAAGTTAATGCCCTGTCTGAGTAAATTATGCACTGTAAACACTGTAGATACTGAAAGATGCAAATATTGGCTGGCTTCACGCTTCTTTAATGAAAGATTTGAATGCTAAGTGTCTCAAAATACTAAAAATATTCAAAATATAGCTGGATATTAAAAGGATAATCTCTATGTYCTGCGATTACAGTGTGCCCACCATTATGGTGTCTAGAAGTCAGATACATCTTTCTAGCGTGGATTTTGTTCTCTAATGTTTGAAGGCATCTAACTGCACAGAATATCAGAGCTTACATAGTCCTTATAGAACAGATCCCCTCAGTAGCAGCTTGGGGAATTTCGTTACGTGAAGCTATACTTTTATTCTGTGAAGTTCTGAAAAAAAAAGGTAGGTAGAAAATAGCTAGGGAAATGCCTTGAGTTACTAAAAATTTTAATTTACTATGCATTAATTATTAGTTAATTAAGTTCAGTTTCTCTTTCAAAGTTTTACTGGCATTCAGATCTTTGGCAATTTTGATTGCTTTCATTCACTGGCAGGATGGGGCTCTGGGGCAAGACAAACAGCAACACCACTCTCTTTGCAGCTGTGAGTATTTGTAGATATAATATAAAAATAAACCTTAAAAGGAATTTTATTTAATTTAGTGGAAACTTCATTTTTTTCAGAGAGATCCATTTTGTACTTAGCAATTCACTCTCTAAATATTTGATAGAATATCTGTAAATGGTTTATCCCAGTTTCTACTTGTTTGTTTCAATATTTATACTCAATGAACACACACACAAGAACCACAGTCTTGTTCACTGAATGCTGGAGAATCTATTGACTTTCTGATTGTCTGATCATATCCCCAGGATTAACCCTTTCTCCTCACAATTAGAACTGTAGGAAATGTTAGGGTAGGGTAGTGTTTATCCTTACAAAATAACAATAACTGAAGAAATGGAATAACAGTTCATAGAACTATGATTACATCTCATCTTGTCAGAGGTGGCAGGCACAATGTAGCTCCTAAAGTGACACCAGGTGTTGTATTGCACACCCGTTTGATTCAGACTTCCTACAAATCTTGTCCTCCTTTTCATCATCTGACAATAGCGAAGGGTCTCCAGCCAAGCTATCTACTCAGTTCAGGTATTTTCCTGAAAGACTGAAGAGATTTACAGGCAAAACCTATCAAGGAGAAAACTGGACTACATCTAGAAAAATTCCCTATTTTTTTTCCCCCCCTCTTCTAGAAAAATCTAGAAAAAATCCCAAAATGCAAGCAAAGTCACAGGGTATGCCCCTCTACTCAGCTCTGGTGAGGCCGCACCTGGAGTACTGTGTTCAGTTCTGGGCACCCCAGTATAGGAGGGACGTGGAGCTTCTCGAGAGGGTCCAGAGAAGGGCAACAAGGATGAYTAAGGGAATGGAACATCTCTCATACGAAGAGAGGCTGAGTGAGCTGGGCCTGTTTTCTCTGGAGAAGAGAYGGCTCAGAGGGGATATGATTAATATGTATAAGTTCAGGAAGGGAGAATGCAGGGAGGAAGGGGACAARCTGTTYTCACTGGTGGCCAGCGAWAGGACRAGGGGTAATGGCCACAAGCTGAAGCATAAGAAGTTCCGTCTCCAGGTGAGGAGCAACTTCTTYMCTGTKAGGGTGACAGAGCAGTGGAACAGGCTGCCCAGGGAGGTTGTGGAGTCTCCTACTCTGGAGGTCTTCAAAACCCGCCTAGATGCCACCCTGTGCCACATGCTSTAGGTGTGCCTGCTTGAGCAGGAAGGTTGGACTAGATGATCTGTAGAGGTCCCTTCCAACCTTAAATATTCTGTGAATCTGTGAATCTGTGAATCTGTATTATCACAAAGCCCCAGAGCTTTTCTCCCTGCTTGGAATCAGCTGCAGCACCCCAAGGATTGGTCCAGGGTGGGTAAGAATCATGTGATTAACTGAGAGATTGGGCTTTGGGCTCAGCCTTCAAACCATTCTTTCACTACAGTACAGATACATCCTCAGTGAATGAACTTTTCTGGAATAAGCAGAAGATATGTTTACATATAATAAAGGGAAATTTTCTTGGCAAAAGGAATTCTGATCTGTGTTCATGTGTTTAACCTTAAAAAATAAATCTCAAAGGAAATTCTACTTTCAAAAAAATCATTAAAATTATACAGTCCATAGTTAAGGTTTACAGGTCATGATTTAAAATTTTAAGCTATATATAAAATTAAAAGAAAAAACACAAAGAGTAAGGAAAACAATAACCTCAATGGAAATTTATTTTCTTCCTGGAATGCAACATTCTTTTCTGGGTTTTTTTTTCTGTTTTTCTCTTTTTTGTATTTTTGATATATGCATAGACAGTCTCAGTATATTATTTGGGCATTACTTTAGAGAATGCRTAGTAAATAAATATGGAATGGAGGGCTTTTTTTCTTTTTTCTCAATGTTTGTTTTATATAGAAATAAAATGAAATACATACAGGTTTTACAGCCTTACAGGATATAGGCATCCTTGTAGTGAAAGTAGTTTTAATGAAAATCTRTGTGTGATTATTATGAAGGATTTTCTTTAGTATTGCTCAGTAGTTTATTGACTATTAAGTAACTTAAATCAACCTTACTAGTCGCCAAGTTAGGTCCCATTACTCCCAACCAAAGTACCTGCATTCTTTTTTTTTTTTTTAAAAAAAAGAGTAACAAGTGCTTTGCTATGTTTAGACAGCTTTTCTATAGATACAAAAGTATAATTACGAGCACTCCTTCTTGCAAATTTTGACCTACCTTCCTTTTATTCCACAATCACAGGTCAACCTTTGGTAAGCCTCAGCATGAGGGCAATTCTCTTATGCATTTGCACTATTGCTCTGACAGCCAGGAATAGATGTCCAATGAATGTTCCCTTTGCATTACTGTGTAAAAGAAATCAAGGAAAAGAGTTGCTTAGGTGGGTTCAGTACCCTTTATGGTCTTCACTCATCAACAGATAAAGCTTAAAAATAGAGCAGCTAGAAAGTCTTCCATGTAAGGACAACTTATTCCACTCATTTAAGAATAAAGGTGGCTAATTAAAAAAAATGCAATCAAAATATTAATTTGGTGAAATTAAGCAATGCCGTGTACAATATCAGTCCCATTCAAAATGTGCTATTTTCCTGTGCAGCAGTTATTTGAAGTAAAAACTGCAGTGCCAAGTTTCAATATACCGAGTTCTACCCTGTTTTATTCTGTTCCATAACACTACAGAAGTGTTCGCAGAACAGTACAAACTCCCTCCTTCTTTGAGATTTTCATCTTACCTCCCCCAATCTTTCATCATGAGTCAATAGCTTGTCTAAGTAACAACTTCGCAATAAGCCTCTTCAGAACAGATTTGGAGAGCTCGATTCCTAGGTGTGTGCTGATGTGTGGTTCTGCATCATCTTCAAGGCCTATTTTTATAGTGCTGGTGAGTATGCAAGCACATGAAAAATAATAGTGACTCAAGACTCTGAGCAATCTGCCTGTAGTTAGTTTGAAAGTATCATATGGTGTAACATGAAAAATATGGTACCCTCAGACTCTACAAAGTTGTGAAAAGATATGCAAATATTGAGCCACATGATAAATAAGAAAGGTCAAACTATAAAAGACATACAAGTAACTTCAGAGACCTTAGTTCATGTGTTTTCTTCGGAGTAGAAATACAAAGTTATATAAAACAACTCAGTTCTAACTCAGTGGCTGCTGAAAACAAGCAAACTTATCTGATTAAAATTGTTAGTTATCCAAGAAGCTTCTCTGTGAGGTGTCTGATGCTTAGCTTAGCTTTTTTGTTTTTTTTTTTAAGTCTTCTCTTCACTGGGCAAAACAGAATTTGCTGCTTCCACATAAAGGTCATTAGTAGCCTGAAGGTCTATGCAAATCCTTCACACCAAACACTAATAACATTAGAATGGAGTGAGTAATAAAAGAAATAAAGAACTGAAGATTAGAAAGTACTTTTAGTAAAAAGGAGTGAGGGTAAATAACTTGTCAATACCATGTTTTCTRTGTGGATGCTCATAACTTGTTCACTTTTATAGTCAAGTTCACAGTAGTCACTACAAACTGCAAGATCATTCCAGGTGAATATCAAAGAAGTGTGTTTACATTTAGTTTGGGTTTTACAACGTTCCTTTCCTGGTGTGTTCCTATGTCACTCTTTTTTAAAGACGTTGACCATATGATGTTATTCAAATGGCCAAGCGTTTACAATTTTCAGATCTGCCAAATAGCGAATCAACCTTTATAATTAAAGGTGACAAGCTGACAAGGAAAATGAATGTAAAATTGTATACGTATATGAATTTTTATGTCAGTTTGCCGTCTGTGCACTTGTTTTCCTCTTTGTCAATAGCCGAAGGCTCATTTCTCTGTACTAGAAGTGCATTTTATATCGAGGCCTTCAGACAGCTACCCTTCGCCCTAGTGAATTTGCTGATTAATTTTGGATGCTCCTCTTAATTAACACCCCAAAGGAAGTCTAGATTTTCTAGCCTATATTCCATGTAAAACAAGTGAATCTGAAGAACAATGACCTAAGGAGACAGGCGCGCTCTGTCCGAATGACATTACAAGAACATTGAATATCTCACAAGTCAGGACCTGGTCAGGCAATGCCTAGGGAAGATGTAGGCCTTTAATCAGGGCAGAAATGAGATTCATATTAGTCCAATTTCATTTTCTTTATTGCTAACAAAAAGAGGCTGGGATGGATGCCACCTGACAGTTGAAACATGGTGCCCCTATACAGGAGCGGGTGCCTGTGGCCTTGATTAATAATTGGTACCATTTTTACTTGCGGGCAGATAAGTTGATGATGGATGAGAGAAAAATGGTGAAGTGATTTATAGTAAAATTAGGATAAAATAACGAACTGGCTAATTGCACACAAGCATCATAAAATGTAGCTGTGGAGTCAGAAGTGCAGTGCCAGGCAACAATAATTTCCACCTCAGTTTTCACAATGAGATCTTAGAGCAAAGAAAGATAGAGTCAGCTCTTACTCATGCAGCTGCTTAATGCAGAAAAAGCTTTGCTCATTTCTCTACTACAAGAAAATGGAAAATTGAGTATTTCAATTTTTATTGTTATTATTATTGCACAAGGAAAGGAAACAGTAGAGCTAAACAGGCCCTATTAAACCAACTGTTGCTTCTCTGTCAAACCTAATAAAACCTTATAATTTTTGCATCTCTTTGCATATTTTAACAGATAAAAGATCTAAAGTTATGGAACTGAGATGCATATATGTTTAAATCAAAATTCAGCATAAAGATAGTTTTGTAACCTATATTGGAAACTGTGAAGGTGTTAAGCTCCCTTGGTAGATATTATTTTTCTAACTCACTTTCAGATGCTTTAAACTTCCAAATCTGTGCTCTGACAGCTATTTTAGAAGCTGAGTCATTTACTCCTTTCTATATTATGCTGTATATGTACAGCAGACTACAGTTACAGATTTAAAAAGCATATGTGGTATATCCATTTGCTGCCTGGTAAAAACATTTATTATGATTTCATATTATTATTTTTTTTTAAATAAAAATATTTGGTCATTTTCTCTTGGAAATTTTGGAATTCTAATCTGTTATAATCCATTGAAAATTTTGCTACTCATGGCATCAAGTTCACTTGTTAAATCAACTGAAATTGGCAAATCAAATATAGCAGATAACAATATTGTTCAAATAAGATGGGTTCAAATTTAAAACTTAAAATCAAAGCGGCGTAGGAAGTTAAAATTTAATGTGTATGTATGTGTATGGTACAAATGAGCCATCCCTTTTTGACAGATCCCAAAATTGTAAAATTCATGATCATCTATGGTTAAATCTGAAGGCTAAACCCATCTTGACAATGGAAGCATATGTTTGAGGAAAGTACATATTGCTGTGAAACAGCAGAACACACAGCAGCAGTTCTTGTGCCAGAGAGGAGTCTTATACCTACTTGCAAATTGCTCCCATGCCTTTCTCACCATCAGTTCCTGTTCTTTCAACATCTCAGAGGTGCTGGCCTTCAGAGTGAAAGGAAAATATTTTGATTAATGACAGTATTTTCAAAACCAAGAGGCAAATAACACTGAAAAGAATTTGGGATCCAGGCCCAAGAGGGAGCTGTATGAAAAATCTGTCTATGAAAAGGTCATGCCAGAGTATCTCTAGTGAACTTGATGTCCAGGCATTAGCTAGTTCCAACCTCTGCAAGAAATCTACCTTYCCCCTGTATCACTGGGTACCGTGGATCTGGCAGAGATGGGACTGGCAGCTCCTCAGTGTTGCAAATATGACAGCATGATATTAGTATCATGGGAGCCTTGTGCCTGAAAGAGTGATACTATGTGAAAGCTTTGAACAGCCGGACACTTACTCCTTGATTATTCAAAGGCCTTTGAGAGCAACTTTAACCTAGGGTGGGAAGTCTATCTACTGTTTCCTTGAGACTGGATTTCAGGGTTCACAAACTGAAATAATCTCTAGTGAAATTATTGTCCGACCATTAGCTAGAAGAACCAAAGATGACCAAGAGTCTGCTCTTGGAAGGAGATGGAAATCACCACACCAATTWGGTTTCTCCACACTATTATTATTGAGCCCTATCTGTAACAATCTAAAAGGTGTCCCTCAAGTGTGCTTTGGACTTTCGGTAACCTAAGTGAAGAAATACCAGTCAAGCTGTGGTTAGAGAGGCAACTTTTGCAGTTCTGTTAACTATGTATTTTTATCCACAGATATCATTACCCTTTCCGATTTTTTTTTCAGAAACTATTCCCAAATTTCAGAATCTTTTCTGAAGCCAAAATTCAAGAAAATCTCTGTATTCCTTTGAGGCAAAGTACCTCACCTTTGAAACATCCCTCTTAAAAAATGGTGAAAAGAGGGTAAGATTAAGATACTGATATGTCTTGTTTGATACAGACTAGGTGATGTATTACATTCAGCTGGTATATTCTCCTGAAACATGGCACACTTCTACCTCATGAAAACACCTATCTAGAGCCAAGTTATAAAAATGACTGCTTTTTTGTTTAAAACTATATCTGATCATAAACTGGGGAGGGTGACAGATAGATGTCTTTCTCTATTGCATAGTGCTTGACAGTTTTGGAAACAGTTTAATTCTTTCTGAATTCTATTGTGACTTCAGTTTTCCTGGCTAGATGTATTTCATACATTTCATTTTTTGCAATCAATACTTTAAAAATACATCAGCCAGTTGTGGTGTGACTGCCAACATCACTGTCTACTCTCAGAGGACAGAAAGGTATATTGTAAGACATTGTTAAAAAAAGTGTGTGAGAGAGAAAGGCTTTCTTTTCTCTAAGTTACCTCTCACAGGGACAAATTATAGTAGCTAGAGGGAATGTCTGTGATTCCGTGATTTTTCTTCTCCACTTCATTCAGGCAATTTCTTCTRGACTTATATTTTTAAGTTTTACTTTCTTGATTCCTTCTATCTTGCCATTTTTATTTTCTCTTTTAGTCTGAATCTAGAGATCAGCCAGTTCAACCCTCCTGTCCCACTAGGGGCACCTATAGCACATGGCACAGAGCTGCATAGAATCATAGAATCATTAAGGTTGGAAGGGACCTCAGAGGTYATCTAGTCCAACCCCCCTGCACATGCAGGGTCACCTAGAGCATGTGGCACAGGACTGTATCCAAGCAGGTTTGGRAGATCTCCAAAGAAGGAGATTCCACAACCTCTCTGGGCAGCCTGTTCCGGGGCTCTGTCACCCTCACTGTCAAGAAATGTTTCCTTAAGTTCCTGTGGAACTTTTGGTACCTCAGTTTGTGGCCGTTTCCTCTGGTTCTMTCTGTGGCAACCACTGAAAAGAGGCTGGCCCCATTCGCCTCACTCCCTCCCTTGAGGTATTTATAGACACTGATCAGGTCCCCCCTCAGCCTTYTCTTCTCCAGGCTGAACAGGTCCAGTTCTCTCAGCGTTTCCTCATAGGGCAGATGTTCCAGGCCCCTGATCATCCTTGTAGCCCTGGGTTGGACTCTCTCCAGCAGCTCCACATCCCTCTTGTACTGGGGAGCACAGAATTGGACACAGTACACTGTCCATTCCAGATGTGGCCTCCCAAGAGCTCAGTAGAGGGGGAYGATCACCTCTCTCAACCTGCTGGAGACGCTCTTCTTAATGCACCYCAGGATCCCGTTGGCCTTCTTGGCTACCGGGGCACACTGCTGCCTCATGGTCATCTTGTCATTCACCATGACACCCAGGTCCCTCTCTACAGAGTTGCTCTCCAGAAGGTCAGTTCTCAGCCTGTACTGGTGTCTGGGGTTATTCCTCCCCAAGTGCAGGACCCTGCACTTATCCTTGTTGAAATCCATGAGGTTTCTCACAGCCCAGTTGTCCAGGTCCCTCCGGATGGTGGCGCAGCCCTCTGGGATATCAGCTACTACCCCCAGCTTCGTATCACYGGCAAACTTACTGAGGGAGCACTCCATCCCTTCATCCAGATCATTGATGAATAAATTGAACAGGTCTGGACCAAGTACTGGCCCCTGGGTGACACTGCTAACTAGAGACCTCCAACTAGACTCCGCACCACTGATCACCACTCCCTGAGCTCTGCCATGCAGMCAGTTCTCAATCCACCTCACCATCCACCCATCTATTCCACACCTCCGGAGCTTGTCCAGGAGAACGCTGTGAGGGACGGTGTCAAAAGCCTTGCTGAAGTCCAGAGACATGACATCCACTGCTCTCCCCCCGTCTATCCAGTTTGTCATTCCATCATAGAAGGCTATCAAGTCAGTCAAGCATGATTTCCCCTTGGTGAATCCCTACTGACTATTCCTGAGCACCTTCTTGTCACCTGAGCCCATTCTCACCCTTCATCTAGGCAGATTTTGAAGATCTCCAAAGAAGGGGACTCTACAACCTCTCTGGGCAGCCTGTTCCACTCCTTTGTCAACTCCACAGTAAAGAAGTTCTTCCTCATACAGTGATGAAAATTCCCGTGTTTGAATTTGTATCCATTAACCCTTGTTCTGTCACTGACCACCACAGAGAGGAGTTTGGCCCCATCMTCTTTACATTCTCCCTTCAGGTAGTTSTACATATTGATTAGTTGTACGTATTGATTGTAGTCTATTGATTAGATCCCCTCTCAGTGGAGAGGGCCGTTCAGCCCTCTCCAGGCTGAACAGGCCTAGCTCACTTAGTCTTTCTATATAAGATAGAGGGTCATCTCCCTCCACCTGCTGGCAACACTCCTCCTAATGCAGGACTGGATCCCATTGGTCTTTTTGGCCACAAAGGCACATCGCTGTCTTATGGGTAACTTGTTGTCCACCAGGACTCCCAGAAATCCCTCTCTGTGGAGCTGATCTCCAGCAGGTCAACCCCTAATCTATACTGGTGTGTGGAGTTATTCCTCTCCAGGTGCAGGATCCTGCACTTGTCCTTGTTGAACCTCATGAGGTCATTGATGAATAAGTTGAACAGCGCTTGACCCAGTACTGACCCATGATGGCCGTCACATTTTTTTTCTTATATTGCCCATTTTACTCTTATTATCTTTTATTGCTTTTATTATCTCTCTTCTCTGTATTTCATAGCAGTACATATGTCCCTTATTATATGTATCTTTGTTGATTTTCCTTGYTCTTCTTACTTTGCCTTTACTTTTCAAAGAATTGTCATCTCACAAGGTAGTTTTCTTTTATACCTCCTCCATAAGTGTCATCTTTTCTCCTTTTATTCCCAAAGTAAGGTTCTACTGAGGAATTTCATCTCTCTTCACTGATACAATTTATTCTCTTCGGCTCTGGCTTTCTCATATATGCTTTTGTTCCCTGCATTTCCCCMCTTTCAGCTTTTTCCAATATTAATCTTCTTCACTGGTCTTGTTTTTCTTCTGTGGTAGCACCTGAGCTGCCTCAAGATGCTAGGCTGCTTAGTTTCTCTCACACATTCCCTATTAATCCCTGCTTTTTCACTTCCTGCCTCCAAAGAGAATTAATTTGACTTCTGAGAGATATCTCCTTTCTAAGTTCTCCAAGACCAATATAAATAATAGGTTTTAACACAAGCTTAGTGTTCAGAAGTAGTGCCAATTTATGTGCTTTCTCAAGAACTCGATGAGCAGAATTTTGGAAAATGTTTTGCAAAAAAGACATTTGGGGGATGTCAAGAAACCTGGCCTATTATATGAGAGCAGAACAGTCTCTATCACTTTCAGGTCCAATGTGTCTCTGCTGTAGAGGACCACTAGYGATAAGAAGTCACAGAAATATTCAAAATGTGTGCAGTAGAGGAAGGAGAGGTGTTGTGGAAGATTTTGTAGTTATTTTGGATGACAGAATATGGACCTGACTTTTGTTTCTGTCACATTGGCACTGTTTTCTCCTTGGGCCTCACTTTCTTTTAAGAGACGCACAGAACAGCAGCTAGGGAAAAGAAGTCTAATTGCACTCATTTTTCAGTATTGAGGCTTTGCTTACTTATTTTTGTACTGTGTAGTCTTCACATAGGACTTCATGTAGGACTGAGCAATTCCAGTGAGAGTAAACAAAACTCCTTAATAATTTTCATTCCTAAATAACTGCACTTGTCCTATGGAGAAGGTACCCAGCCTTTTGCCTTCATGGTGCTACTATAGCTCAGGAATGTGAGTGTCCTGCAGTCTGCATACCTTTAGATTGACATGAGATTAATTTTACTGCACAGTAACAAAAATCTTTGACTTTGTCAAATCTGACTCTCTGTCTATCTCTCTGAAAAGACTATAGCTTACTCTCTTAGCAGTAGCATTTGAACTGTGTTTTGTGTCAATGTGGGATAAAGAAACAAGAGTCCTGCGTGTAATTTGGATTTTTTTCTAAGTATCTCATTTCAATCTAATGTACTGTTGTGTAATTAAGCCAGTAAATCTATATGGCTAGTCCATTTGAGGACCTGCTCTGCTATCTTTAGTCAGTGACAAATTCTGGTTTCCATTGCTTGTTCTGAGATGATAACAGTGTGATTTACAGRTATAAGTAACAAATGAGATCAATTAAAAAGACTAAGAGTGGCACCTGTCTAAGGGTAGGGTTGCACTAAATGATTCCCACATCTTTGTTTCCTGCATGACCTCGCATTCGCAGCCTCTCTGCACCAAGGTGAACAAGGGAAGAATTGTTTCTTAATGGTCATGAACCAAGAAAGCCTTATCCTGTGGCCCAGGTATAGGATTATTATCATGGAGTGAAAACAACAGCAGTATTTTTCAACTCCATGTGTACAAATGATCCCTGTGTTTCATATAGAATTTGACTACAGCATCTTGAATTGCCCAATTTGTTACAAGTTTGTGCTGTGAGCTGCCTTTGTAGTTGAGCTCAGTTCACAGTTAGATACATATTCCCCTTTGTGTACAATTCTCAATATTTTTTATTGGTAAAGACAGTTCTAAAATGTCTAAAAAGTCTATGAAATTTTCAGATAATCTAAAAAAAATGTAGCAGTGGAGAAAGTATGCAATTTTGCAATTAACTAAGACAGTTTTGTGTTATTTCCATTCCTTCTGTCTCTGTTATTGTCTAATGAAACTTAATGATCATTTTATTATAGATCATACTAATACAGAAAATCTTTAAAATCTGTGCTTGGAGTGAATGATGAAATTCTTACTTTTATTATTCAAATTAAATTCTTGTATTTTTTTTCTTGTGAAAATTCTTGTGGTTTTTTAGAGTATGTTCTATGGTCCAACTGATCAGTAAATATTTCTTATGCAAGTTTAAAATGGAATACCCTTGGCAACATTGCTGCCAAAGCAAAATTATGGGTGGAAACCAGGTTTTCCTGGAAAACAATAAAACTAGTTTTCATGACAGCTTTAAAAAATGCAAAAGCACAACCCTGACAACAATTCAAGAGGGAAAGGGATCTAGTCTATTCAGGTTCATGGTTCCATGTTAATTTTTTAAAAGCAGATCCTACTCTCTCCTACAGTGACAAAAATACCCCACATATTTCAGCCTTGAAGTTCAATGAAAATAGACCATAGTCTTTCACCCCTCTGTATTCATTTTCAAGGGCTGAAGACTAGTGCTTCTTTGCACAGGCATCTTCCCAAGTCAAAAGTATAACAGAATCACAAAACCACAGACTCACACAACGGGTAAGGTTGGAAGGGATCTCTAGACATCATCTAGTCCAACCTCCATGCTCCAGCAGAGATACCTAGAGCACGTGGCACAGGGAGGTTTTGAATCCAGGCAGGTTTTGAAGACCTCCAGAGAAGGAGACTCCATAGTCCCCTTGGGCAGCATGTTCCAGGGCTCTGTCACCCTCACAGGAAAGAAGTTCTCCCTCACATGCAGATAGAACTTCCATTAAATTATTAAATTCCAACCATTTCTCCTCAACCTCCCAGATACGTCTATTTTCTCTGGGGTATGATTAGCAGCTTACACTTCTACTAGTGTAGTGTCTCCCACCTTAATATGACATCATATCTTTAAAATGGAAATTTTCAAGTGAGAAAGCCATTATCTCAAAAAAAAAAACAAAAAAAAAAAAAAAAAACCAGTTCCTACAATGTCTGAAAGAGAATTTTAATTTTCTGTGCTATTCAGTTATTACTCAGATTTAAAGGAGTATGAGCACCATGTCCTTAGAGCTCTTCAGTTTAAATGACCAGTTTAAATTTAGTCTGATCAGTGAGCACTGAAAATTACTACAAGCTAATATAGGCTAGATGACTATATGAAACAGACTCAGCTAGACTCATTTAGAATCCTGGAGGATTAATATTCCCGTCATATTCATCTTGAATAGCATCCTCAAAAAAATAAAATAAAAAAAAAATAAATAAACAAGGCTTGTCACTCTGTTTGAACTCGAAGAAACCCAAAGAACTAAGTGATGTGAATTGATTTTATGTTCCTAGAGCTATTCCCTCTAAGGTATGATGGTCACATACATTGGTAAAGAAGCCTAAGGAAGTCCACTTGTACTGATCCCCATAATGTGTTTGCACAAAGAATAAAGCTTTTTGGTAAGGCTTGATCTACCCAGACTGATGAGTTTTCCTGATTATTTATCAGTCATCATGGTTTGCACCAGTGTATCTAGGTTCTCAGCACTGCAGCTGGAATCCCATGCTTGTCTTCTCTCTGTAGATCTTCATACAGATGTGCTTTTCCCTAATATGGCTATGAAACATACTTGCTTTATTCCAAGAGTTACAAATCTATGATCAGAAGCAAAATTGGCCAAGGTGATTAGGCATAGTATCATCAGATCCTAGTGTTTTCTGCTCTCCTTGAAAAGGTTCAATACATAGTTACTGTGTTTCTGTAAAGGTGTTGGAAATAYCCTCTCCTGGAGAACTGAATACTGTAGAGAAAAGAAATTCAGTCGAATTTTTCTCTGTTCAAAARAAGAGAGAAGCATTATCCACGGGTATCCAGTCTTCCAAACTTCCAGAAAGTCATCTGGTATGTCACTGAGTTTTTAGTGATATAGGCATCTCCTGGGAACTAGGCCTGAAGATGAATACCTCATTTGCTATCCCACATTGTGGAATTATTTTGTATCACTCAATCCAGACTGAATTTTACCCAGAAACATAGTTGTGAAAGGCCCAGGTCAAAGTCTCTTACACTTTGCAGTGTCCCAGCACTTAGGACAAAAAGCTTTAGAGAATGTCATTTTTTTAAAATACTTTCTCTGCTTAGTTCTAAAGGATTCCTACATTTACATCTTCTCTTTTYATTTAAAGAAATTAATCAGTAGATATTTCTTGCTTTAGAGAATTGCCAGTGTTTTAATTAAAGCATTCAATTACAATTTTCCAAAATAAATTGAATCACTGACTATGGCTATGCTATATGGTTACATGTAGCTGATTTCTCACAGGAGTACTTTCAATAATTTTATAAGATATTATTTAGCTACCATTCCCTGAAAGCTGAGTTATTTAAAACTATATTGAGGCTTAAATTACTCTATTTATTTTTTGAAARAAAAAGAGAAACTATTTATTGCACTTTACCCTTTCTTGTATATTTTCTATGCTTTTTCGTGTTGCATCATCTTACCAAGAAACATTTGGTCTCATCATCCTAATATAGCAAATTTTCTAAAGTAAATTTTTAGTTGCAGAAAGGACTTTTTGGCAGTGCCTACTGTAGGTGCAAGAACCTTTAAACAGGTTAAGCAGTATAACAAGCAGACTTTTGAGAAAGTTTTGAAAGCAGGCCAGAAATATAAAATGTGACAGGTGAGGGAGATAAAATAAAACTCACAACGTACAATAAGACATCATAGCACTTAATATTTTGGTCTTGGAAAAGCAGTTGTGCTGGGGGAAAACCAGAGGCAAGCACTGCCCCAGGAGGTTCAAGGTCCAAGTGGGACAAAATTGCTGCACCTCGGCATAAAACACATAAAACACAGCCCTTTCCGATGGGACAAACAAAGTGTTCATTTTCCTGTTTTATGCAGGGCTCACAATGGCAATTTCACACGAGTTAATGCTGATTACCAAGGGAGAGAAAATAATGCCATGGCAAGTGCGTGCGGCGCTCTGACCGCTTGCTGCGGGAGTTACAGCATCAGGGTCTGTCCTGCCATTTCCCTTTGTGGTCCTGTTTCAATCTGGCTGATTAATGTTGTGTGTGCACGTCCATTGAGGCGCTGCGTTTAAAGGGATTGTTTACCAGAGCCTTGTAATCAACCTGCCTTAGCAGCATCCTATTACCCATGATAACAGGGTTGCTGCAATTTGGGTCTGAAAGGAAACCACCTCAGACGGGCTCTCGGATGCTTTAGTGCTAGTGCGCTGCCCTGTTATCTTCATTTGTAATTTGTTTTCAAGAATGGTGATTTACATTTCAGTTGGATTACACCTTTTAATGTACCACAAACGTAAAGTGGCTGCAGCGAAAACTCACATCTCCACTAGATTTCAAACGACGCATTTGAGGCTTCAGTGGAGAGGATTACAATTACAATTAAAATCAAAAGCTTGCTCATTCTTTTAATGATGCAAGCTCACCCTTTGTATACTAAGAAGCCTTGGTGCTATACAATCATGATTTTTTTAGGATATGAAATAGCTGTGTGCATCCTACCTTATCATCTACTACACACAAATGCTGTTCTTCTGAAAAGGCACACATCCTGCAAAGACAGTTCAGAGAAAAATTTACCTTGAAAATATATTTAAGATCATGTAAAGCAGGACATAGAGGGAGAAAAAAAATGTCTTATATGTGGAATATATTTTAAGAACAGACCTCTTTTTCCTAAAATATTTGTTGCCAAAGTATGTAGTTAGGAAGGCTTCTACTTGGAGCATAGTGGTACTAGTGGATGAAGTGCAAAATATTAATCTGTCTGGTATTTTTCTTTCAATGAACATTACAGAAGCAAAAGAGTTCAGTGGTTTTGTTCTGCTTTGGTTTGTTTTAATCCTGCAGTTTTCTCATAGCAATAAATTTTCACAAACCTGCATTTATTTATTCCTTTTACCAATTCAGAATAATCTCCATCTCAGACTTCATCTGGAGACTTCAGAAGGACTTACCAGAAAACAGAGATTTATGTTCTTGCTTGGATCTTAGTGTGTTATTCTTGGTCTAGAAACTGATTGAAAAATCTTATGGGGCAGACCTTGTCATGTTGAGAAGAAAAATCTCACTCAGATCACACGTGAAATAAATACTAGGGAAGACCCTTGCTGTGGTGCTCAAAAGCTTCTGTGCCAAGCCAAAACCTCAGCTGGGTTTAAGCAGTCTAATGCCTTATCTGTACTTTAATCCTCTCTATTCCTCACTGCTGTTAGAGGCTCTTCCCATACAGACCCTGAATAAGTTTCCCTGTCTCCTGAGGGGCTAACATCTATACCAGGGTAGTAAACTCTGAGGGACACCATTTAGTAGCCCACTTGAGAACATCTCTTCTAGGCTCTGATACAGCGATTTCCTGTGTTCCCTTTGGCTAACTAGTAGAACTCCGGGCAATAACCTTTTTTAAGTTTTCTCTGAGGAGAGATGGCAAGAGCCTTTCTATACTTCCAACTATTATGAAATAAAAAGATTTTCCATCAAAACTTCCTTAGTTTATGAAAAATAAAAATAGCTAAATCCATAAATAATATTTGAGTGAATCAAATATCTTAGTCAACACAAAATAGTTCTCATTTTAATCTTTTATTAAAAGACACATGAAAATGCCTTTTAGAAATGAAATACTCCTTATACTTGAAAAAGAACTTTCATTTTAAAATTCACAGGCGAATAGGTACAATTCACTTCATTGAACTGAAATCTTCTAAAGGCAATTGTCTAATAAAGTTAAGTTTTTGAAGTTCTTTCCGTATTTGGTGAGGAGAGTGAGGGAAATTCATAGCAACCTGAGTTTATTCATATTAAAGCTGACCAACAGTTGGTGAAGAAAAGGATCTTGCCTGAAGGTTAACCCAACCTGGAGTTTGCAGACACAGCTCATGAACACCAGTCACACACATTCTGGCAAAATATATTATCTTGTTTCCCTCCRCCGACTCCTGTCACTTCAGTCCAATTGAATTCAGTTATTTTATTCTTCAAGCAAGCCTTTGTTCTGGTATAAACTGCATGAGATATTCAATAGCAAAAGAAGAAAAAGCTAAAACACATGCAAAACATCATCACACAGATTATCTAAGCATCATACCACTTCACTAAAGACATCTAATTTCTTTTCTTTTTTTTTTCATGTAGATTCTTGTAAGGTTCCTCTATGTCGTTTGTGATGTTACATTTATGATCAAGAACTAGAGAGTGATATACAAATGTCATTGAGATGTTTCATAGTAACTACAGTTCAAATGTTTCATGCCTTCATTCTCTGCAGGATAGTTTTCCAGTCGCACTGTGATGAGGCATCAAAAAAAATCAATCCCCAAAATGCATCATAGAAGAGTCTAACCCCTTGGTAGTAATGTGAAACACAATGTAGTTTCAAAAGTAGGCAGCAGTAGTAGTGTGTAGGCAGCAGGTAGTAACGTGAAAGACAAACATAGTTTCAAAAGTAGGCAGCATTTATCTGAGCTCTGAATTCACTTTTATTTTTTGAACAAACTTTTATCAGTTTTCATGTATTTTTACTCTGATAAGAATATAGTTTTTTGCAGTACAGTGATAACTTGTGATTCTCTTTTACTTCTAGTTTACAGAAACCTCTTTCCATTTACAAATGGCCTCAAAAAACAAATTAGATGATCTATTTTTTTCACTTCTTTAATTTTCTGCATGTTGAATATTGGAGAAATCCTCACATGTAATCTGTAAATCTGACAGGTAAAGTAACTTGTGCAGGTCATCTRATCCTGTCAGTTCATAGCGTACTCTGACAGTGCACTCAGCTCAGGACTCCAAGGCAGCTGATAGTACTGACCTTACCAGAGTGGGCAGCCCTTGAATGCTTTAACCAATTCTATCTCCAATGCCACTTGTAGTAGTGGCAACTATAAGCTCTACTTATGCTATGGAAGACTTTGTATGGTGTCCTAACTACTAGGATGAATGAAAATGGCTTATTGGAGGCAGATATCAAGTTGAAGAAATAGACAGCTAAGAACTTCATGCTTTTCAACAACGAGAAGTGCAAAATCCTACACCTGGGGGGAAAGTGGTGCTGGGGAAGCACCAGTAGAGACTGAAGGCCAACCAGCAGACAGCTGAGAAGACCTGGTGAACACTGAAGTGAACATGACCCAGCAAAATGCCCTTGCTCAAAGGTAGCCAACGTTCATGCAGTAATGCAGCTTTTTGTAGCTGACCCTGTTGAGCTGGATTGGACCACATGATTTCCAGTGATCTCTTCCAACCTCAGCTATTCTGTGATTCTGTAACATCTTCTCATGTGAAATCCAAGGAACGGAAGTTCTTGGGGAAACTGGGATGAATGAGGTTTTTGTGGAAATCCAGTAGTTGTGTTGAATGTAACACTTCATATGAGCTGAAGCAAAAAATATGTATTTATTTTAGCATTTTTTACAGATTTTTCAGAAAATAATAAATCATTTTTTTGGGGAAAAATCAGCTTATAAATATGATAATGCTTGTTTTCATTTGGCAGATTTAATATTCTTTTACTAATGATTAGGCTGAAAGAAAGGCACATTTGGTATATTTCAATGTATTTCAATGCTTCATTAGTAGAAAAAAAAAGCTTCCTAAAATATTTCACACTGAATTTTAATCCAGCTCAAATAACCAGAATCCCTCTGATAGACTGTTTCTAAAATTCTCGTCAGTCATTCCCCTCTAGTGCAGAGACTACTTTTTTTTTTTCAGTTGCCCCATTTCAGGCGGAAAATAGTACTTACATTGCTCTAAATAAGAAAAGGTCATAGTCTTAGTGTAACTGAATATAAATCCAATAGGGTTCTCATATTACGCATTACATCATTAACTATAGATTTATAGGGAGAGAGCTAATACATTGAAGATTTTGACATAGTTTTCTTTCTCAAAGAATGCACCTAATTTTTGAAGTTAGGCAGCACTGAATTTCTTCTCATAAGAATATCTAAAGTATTTTTCTTTTATTGGCTCCTTCCTTTAAGCAAAGACTGCAGAGCTGATGAATATTTCATGGGCAGAAAAACACCTACAATACAGGGTTTTACCTACAAAATCTTCGGAGAAAGGGAGAAAATGGCAGGAAGGCGCTGTAAGGACAGTTCTTTTAAGAAGTCTTTAGAAAAAGGGTCTCCATTTCATTTTCCACATCAATAACACCTCCTTCACCTCTTAATACTTTCTTCCTTTCATTTCATTCCATAATAGTGTTCAGTCATTTTTGTACTTTTCTTTGTATTAAAGTGTCTCCTGAGCTGGCTAAACCATTTTAAAGCTTAAATTTAAATAAGAAATTCTGAACTAGAAGAAAAAAAAAAAAAGACATCAAAATACAGTGGCTGTAAATTTCTACAAATCTCTTACAGAGGAATAAGACCTGGAAAAAATAATCAAATGTTCATTTTAAAACGAATTTCTTGCTTCCTCCACTGTTCGGTCCTAATAGAGTGCTCACATGGAACACATTTACACTCAGAGATGTTATGGGTGACAAAAATACTTTCCTTATGAACAAATGACCCATTCTGAGCACTAGATAGATAGATTCTCCTGCATGTAACTTTTTGATTGATAACCAACAATAGGTAACAACAAAACAGCAATGAAAACAGCCCATTAACCTTCCTATAATAGAAAAATAACTCTTACCATACTGGCTAGTAAAAACTCTTAATTGTATATGAAAAGTAGCATAAAACTAAAGAAATTAAGAGAGAATGAGRAAACCAAATCCGTCTCCTCTGTTTACAAGTAGATTCATCCAAGCTTCCTCTATCACTGTTCTTTATGGTTACAATCTCAAGCATGAACTGCATCCAGTGAGGATTAATGGACTGGTTTGTCAGATATTGAGAATTCCCCTGTTAAAATTACAAATTTGTGCTTGAAACTTAAAACTAGAGCATTACAACAATATAAAACTATCAAACTGTATGGAATAGAAGCTTAAAGGCAAAATCTGTGAAACTAACATCAACTTTATTCTCCTAACCAAAATCTAAACACTGTATGGTTAAACATCCAAGCATTAGATGGTTAAGCTAAATCAGTACATAACCCTAAGCCACCAAACTAGATTCTCTTTTCTTCTGGTCCTCTTCAGACAACATTTCTACACCACATTTTTAATAACATCARACAGTCTTGTCACTTGCTTACCGCTTTTCATCTTCTTAAGGTATAGAAGATAAGCCAGAGTCATTATTTCAGCAATTTAATATGTAATTGTGAAAATTTATTCTAGATTGTCCTGCTTTCACTTGTTAAGGACATGTTAGAACATGTAAAACTTCATATTCAGCTGTTTCTCTACCTTTCCCACTAAATTATCCTTTGAAGCACATTTTTTTTTTTTTTTTTGAAAGAGAATCTCTCATCCTGAAACCATAACCTATCTTTTTGTTTCTCAACATGTGACCTTTCATTTAACTGAAAAACATCAATGYTGTCTAACTAAGCCAATCAATTGCGTAATACAGGTCACTTGGTAGATTTTCTCTTTGTTATTTAACATGCCACATCTGCTCCARTCACCTGCAGACTTCACCAGCAAGAGCCTTATATTTATTTCCAGATTGCTAGTAAAGATACTGAATAGGCCTAGGTCAAGAATATTCCTGGTATAGTCSCTTTCAGGATTTAAATTACTGAATGATTTTTTCTCCATCTCCAATTACTTCTTTTTTTTTTAATCTTTCACTTAGCAAGCATTTATGTAGTTTAATTTTTATAGTCTACAAAAAAAAAATATCTCAGAAAGGTCTGTTTCGAAAATATAATAATATTGGTCAAACACAACTGAAATCTCATCAGAGAGTTATATCAAATTTGTGTGACATGGTCTTTTTATATAAAGCCCTGTTGACTTGCATTAATGAAGATACTACCTGTTATTTCTTTCCTAAYTACACCTCTATTTATACTGTTTGGGATTTATCTTATCATCATAATTATTCTATCTGAAATTTTTAGTGATTTACATTAGTCTGCTTTATTTTTAAGATATTGACACAACACTCCTTTTGCATCATATTCCTCTGAATCTCCTCCACCATTGCAAATATTTTCAATATCAATATCTCAGAAAACCTCTTGATTAGTATTTTAGTATWCCTGGATACAATTTAGTTGGTTGTACAAATTTAAGTATATTTTCTTCTTCTGACAGAGATTTTGTTTCCGTAACCTTTCTAGTAGCTTTTCTAACAATTTCAAAAACCATGTATTTACCAGATGACAAAGCTTTGTGCTATATCCTCAGCTATGTTTGAAACTTTGAAAATGTCCTTGTCTTTCATGTTCATTTTCATTTCATTTTTTTAATGAATATTACGCACAGATGCTTAAGATGAAAATTATTATTAGCCTCTTAAGCATGTAATAATGAGGATATGGAAAGGGTTACCTTCTTAGTGCAGTCTTTTATATTCCTGGTTTTCTTTTTAAGTATATACCTTACCTTACATTTTACCACTTTTAAAGGTGTGCCATAAAATACACAGTATGGCTGAGATAATGTTACTGCAGGAAATGTTATTTCCTGACTTTCAAGTGCTTGAAGCTGTCACCTTCCCAACATATTTTCTTTATGTATTCAGTCACACTCTGATTTGTTCATCTTTCTATCTGCAATCACCTGGGTACCATCCAAGTGCCAACTGCATTAATATTTGTGTGCATAAACAGCAGGGTATGTTCACTTAAGGAAAAAGTCAGGAAGTTACTTTGGATTCTAGAGGTAAATTCCATACCAGGATCTGTTTATGCATTTTCCTATCTAAAAAAAAAATATTAAATAATGGTATTAAAGCCTTCTTTCTTGCTGACATTTGTGTACTGAACATCTCAGGATTATTGTACAAGAAAAATACTGTATTTTCAGTTTCAACTGGTCTTCTGAAAGGTTTTAATCTTGCACAATATTTCTGCTGCAGGTAATTAGTTAGATATCATGTAGATCTGAATCTGAGGAATATTCAGCGAGAAAGCAAAAAAGAAAAGGAAGGCATCAATCATCTGTAGCAGGCTTGGAGGACAGCCCCCAAGCTGGCCAGCACTCAAGCACTTGCCAGAGTGGAGGGGCTGGGCTTGGTCAGCCTGGAGAAGAGACAGCCTCTGAGGGACCTAGTTACCATCCTGAACTACTTAAACAGAGAAAATTGATCCACACCCTTCCTGGAGTTSCACTGCTAAAGGGAGAGGGGCAACGGACAGAAGTTGTGGGAAGGTAATTTCCCACAGAATATAAGGAAAAACATTTTTACAAGGTGGGTTGGGAAACAGCAGAACATGTGCTCTGAGAATCTGTGGCATTCTCACCATTAAACCTAGCTGGACAAGACCCTAACAACCTCATCTATCTTTGAAAATATCTGATTTGAGTAAGGTAGTGGACCAGATGACCTCCAACCGTCCTTTTAATCTAAATCGTGCTGAGTTTCCATGACTGTTTATGAGACAATGAAGATCTGAATTACTTGGAAAATTAGTCTGTTCTGCTCAAAGGAAACTCAACCTTGGGACAGCACCGGCACAATGCCTGGAAGTTTACCTAGAGGACATAAGGTATATTTCGAAGATTTACATGAAACTTAGGTGATAAAAAGACCACATGCTGGATCTTCTGCACAAGCAGGAGACGTACTCTTTCTGAAACAAGACTCTTAATCTCTCTTTTTTTGGACCTAAACTTGCTTTTTGTTTTATATTAGACTTCAGTTCTGCACACACTTTCATCTTGCATCATCTTTTGTAGATGAATCATCTTTTCAACATCTATAGAACTAATCACACAAGGAAAGTTTTTTATGACATGACTCAGTTTTTTTTATAATTCCTATTGGCCTAAATCAAAAATGTCTTTACATCAGCAATTACATTTTCATTCATATCTGTACCTTGCCTAGCAAATGGATCCCTTATCCTGAYTGTGATCTTTCACTGCATATGCAAAATAAATGATAGGCACTRGTACTAATGATCCTTTTGTCTCATACACTTAGACTTTACGTCTACTATATAGCCACCTCGCTCAACATGAGAACAATGCCAGTTGATTTACTTTTAGCAGAATGTGATAATGCTCAATTAGACTTCTACTCTAATTAATTTTTGCCCTCTGATTTACCTGGAATGCTTAAGTGAAACTAGTAAAGAATGGATACAACCTTTACAAAAGTTTTTTTTTTTTTTTTTTCCCATCTGCATTTTAAAACTGAATTGAATCAAAAGGCACAGATCTGTGGATCTGACTCTCTTCCTCTATGCCCATTTTAYAGGTATCACAAAATCTCCACAAAACCAAATGAAATGCACACATATTAAATATCAACAACTAATTTTGATGTCACCGTTGGAGAGAGCCAACTTGGTGGAGCTGCTTAATTTGAACTTAAAATGAGTCACTTAATAAAGTTAGTCCTCCTGTAAGCGTGTTATGTTACTCCCAGAGACAACTGAAAGAGGTAAATGTTTATGAGGGATCTAAAGTTGCTCATGGCCACATTTCTGTGCCTATACATGCCTAGGTTAGATGGGTAGGATTGATGTCCAGAAGCCTTTATAGACTACCTCCATCCATACAAAGAAGATAATTACAGTCCAGGATAGAAATAAAGATAAACAAATAAATAAATAAACAAATAAACAAATAAACAAAATAAAGAAGGGTCACACTGAATTGTTTACCTGAGCTACTCATTTTCCAACTACTGTAAATGCTATCTTTTCAGTAAAGCAGTTATTTAGAAAGCCAGACCAGCACTCTCTTACCCCGAACACCCTTTCTCTGTATATTTTATGCTACCCTACGAACTACCACCCTTATTTTATTTTCTGTTTAAAATACATGATAAGGTACATCTGAATCCTCTCTACTTAATATATTAGCCTTATTCTTAAACCAAGTTCTGAGCATGTATTTATTTCTGGTTTTGTTTTTGTTTTGATTTTACTAGTTTTTTTTGGTGTGTGTAAATCAACAGTAATGTAAGTAATGTTGGGGTTAACCCAACCTGGCACATACAAAATTAGAAATAATATCTCTTGAACAGTAAAATGAATATACCAGCTGTCTGAGTGTATCTCAGAGTGAGTGTATTCAAGAATGAGTGTATSTATCTGAGATATTATTAATGTAAAGCCACTTCAGCATCACTTCTCTAACAATAAGAATAACCTATATAAGTGTGTACAAAAAGGAAATAAAAAAATACTTAACTTTGATGTACTTTTTCATCTATTTTTTTTTGCTTTCATAAAAAACAAGCTTTTTTTTTATTCACCATTTTAGCAGTTTTAATGTTATTTCTATTCCTTTATATCATTAGTACACTGCTGAAATGTTTAATTAATAAAAATATAAACATTCTTATTTTGAACATTAGCTTTTGAAATATTCATTATTAACCTGCTGGCTAATTCTAATTCTTTTTATATTCATATAATCTGAAAAGTTTTGTTCTTTATAATTAATGTCTCTATTTATTATTAATAATTAAGCCCCAATATGCCTGTTACTTTTCTTCTTAATGAAGACAAACTATTTTTGTGTGTTATAATACTTTTTTCATTTCTATTATCTAATATTTGTTGTACTTTATTAAACATCTTGCCTCCACATCTCCCCTCCCCCCCCCCAAAAAAACCACCTAAGTATTGACACTGATTTACCATATGGTTTGGTCCATTAAAGTACATAGCCTGTGTTTGGCCAAGCACTAAAATGGATAACTCCAAACCTTCAGAGAAAATTTCTGTTAATACACCATCCAAAAATGTTCCCCACTGCAGTTTAATGAGGCATCATTTCCTGTATGTCTGTGGTCATAATCTGCCTCCCAAGAAAGAAAGATACCTACTGAATGCACACCATTTATTGCACATTTATAGGACCATCAAGGTGTGTGTCTGGAAATGCCTAGCCGTCTGCCTAGCAATAAATCTCAGTATTTCATGAATAGGTATCATSCAAAGACAAGACAAGTCATGACCACTGAAAAGTGAATTCCTTTAAGTTTCTTTGGGAAAGAAGACCAATTTCTTTAATGATGAGAAGGATTATAATTAGAATAGCATACAAAGGATGTAGTAGACTTTGCTTTGCTTGACATCTTCCAGTTAAGTCTGATCATTTCATAAAATGTATGATCTATTTCAAAGAGAAGAYATTGGATCCCATGCAGAATTACAGAGTTCAATTCTATAGTATATGTCAGATAAGAGTTAAAGTAGGTATTCACATATTTTCTGCGTAAACCTGAAAATCCAAGCATATCTTAGCTATATGTTCTTGGCCATTACAATTTAGTATCTGATATTCTAACTTGTGGTAACACTAATCATGCTAAAAAAAAAGTGCCAAAGTTGAATGGGAGATACTCTTCAAGGGAGGTTCAACTGCTGCTGTAAAAACAGAATAAAATAATTAKTACTATAGCCAATTCCAGCATGAGGAAAAAAATCACGTATGACCATGGCAATATACACTGTGAGTCCACAAAGTATTCATAGGACTGTGTCATTGGCACTCACATGAATTTAGTTATTAACCTCCCTGATTTTTATTACTACTATCAGATTAAATARTATCTTTTAAGATAGTTGATTACAAAATATTTATCAAACCCTTTGTAGTTGAATCACAGGAAACCCAGCTATCTTGTCTCATATTTTGTTATAAAAAGTTGTGTAGTTCATCACTTTAATTGGCAACTGCTACCTGAATGATGTTTCCCTTTCATTATCCTGTTTTGCAGTACCATTAGCATTGTTGTATGAAAATATGCTTATAATACATTTCCTTTCATATCCATTTGCAGATRTATGACTCCATGAACACCAGCTCTGTCAAAGTGGCCCATCTATGCATCCTTCCCTGCATATTTAGGAGAATGCCATAACAGGGATACCACCAGGTGAAATGCTCTCCTACTGCTGTGATGTTTGACTCACACAAATATAAATATCTCTGCTGGAAGTAAGCTAATAATAAAATAGCATAATCATTAGTTTATTAATGTTACCTAAAGCGTTGTCAGGGAGTGTTCCTATTCCTAAAGGAAATGCAGTGTTTGCATGTATATCCCTTGTCAAAAATGTAGTCTCTTGAGAGAGAGGCTGAYTTCAGAATCGGTAATAAAGTCTCCAAAATAACTTTTGGGGGCCTTTAAGCATTTCATTTAGTAACTATCAGTACTCCAATGTAAAATTTGCTATTTTGAAAGTCAATTTAAAAAGAAGCTTCTGATGTGGCCATGCAAGTTTTGGGAATAGGGGCTGTTATTTTTTTCCTTCTGAATTCTGGAGAAAAGATGATTTYTTCTGGTAAGTACTGAAGAGGTTAATAACTTATTCAGCTTGAATGAAACAGAAAAAAATAGTAATATTTGACACATGCAACGGAATGGATGCACACTAAATGAATGCAAACAACGGGCAGTTAAAAGGCAGCAGTTGCATAATATTAGAAGAGTAATGAGAAATATGCTACATATTAATAAATATATGACCTTTTTATCTCCATTATTTAAAAATTATGTTATTTTAAAAATGCATGAACAAATGCCTTGCACATAAAATCACAGTTTTATTTGTCCAGCTATGTAGAATGACGTCTGTTTTGGTAAAGTAAAATGCTGCTGAATATGTCATTTTATCATCTATCATATGCTACATCGCTTTACTCTAGAAAGCTGTACATCAGAACAATGATCTTTTAAGCTAAAATCTAAACTGGGACAAGGGTAGGCAAGTGTATTCATTTATAAGCAATGAAATTTTAAATTCTTAAAAGGCAAACATAATTAAAATTAAAAAAAAAAAGAAAGAATAAAAAAGAGAAAGGCCCTACAAGTGAGATTGCTTTTAAGATTACTATATGCTTTAATGAGACACAATTTCTTATTTAAAGTTGTAAAGATTTGATTAATGCTTTATTATCCCTATCATTAATAACTGTAATTGCAACTTCACAGGATATATTAAAAAAAAAATGAAATTGCCAACTAAGAATGTGGTCCACAACTTCATCGTTTCAATTCCAGCATTAATTATTTACTGGATAAAGCCTCTGGGACAATGCAATGCAGGTAATTTATGTTATAAAATAAGTGCTGGTGGTCAGTTAACCTAATGTAACCCAAATGACTCAGCGTGTTAGGAGATGATGCAGTAACTTTCACTTCTTATCGTGGACAGTAGAGATTGAAGAAACGCAAGACTAATCCATCAATAACATGAGCGGGAGRTTTCCTTGTCTCTAGTCCCTCATTTGCTGAACTCAGAGACAAACACATCTCCCCCTAGCTGCACAATTCTCTGGCAATAACGACCCTGTAAAGCCTCAATGTTGCTGGCTTCTGTAAAGGAACATTTACAGCCACAATGGCAAAATTCAGCAGACAGAAATGCAGTATATCATTAAGCTTTCCACAGTCTTAAATACTTATTATAACTAGCCTAAACAAACTGATCTCTTTGCTCTCGCATGTAGTATAAGCTTCGTTAGTTGAATAAGAGGAGAGGGGAAATGGCCTTGCTTTCCTCATACCAATCATTCAACGTGAATCCTTTTTCCCCCATAGACCAGCAATCAGATATTTCAACTCAGTCAAACCATGATTGAAGAGTGGGGGTCTCAGGAAACATCATGCTGTGATAAAGCAAAAGGCAGATGGAATGTGTAGCAGTTAGGCATAAGCAGTCTGTGTATAAATCATGCTGAAAATCTTCCTCTCCACCTCACCCCATTTATTATAACTTCTGTTGCTACAGCTACTATTTGCATTGCAGCAGCTCCTACTGACTCCTGCTAAAATTGAGCCTCCATTATAGCAGATAGGCTGCAGACCCAGCTCCTATCCTGAAATGCTTTCAGCTATACAGACAAGATTCAAAAATGATTCAAAAATGGCAGATTCTTGAGATAGTGGGCAACTGTGAAGGAAAGCAAGAACAAAACAACAAGAGTTTAAAGTAGATATTTTAAACAATTCAGAGCAGTTTGTAGATTATCTATTGGTCTATTTTTTTTCTCCCCTGAAAGTGACAAAAGCTTCAAAACTATTAATTTCAGTGCTAATGAAACTGGTAAATCTTTAGAAAATAAGGAGAAACTTGACTGAGCTACTATCAGAAAGAACACCTTTCCTGACTGAAATAATCACTTGGCTAATCTGCCATCATAAATCACAGCATATTTCTATTTCTTGGTCTTCACAAGAGGTCATCTTCAAGTGACTCCCACACTGTATCATATAGGGGACTCCGGCTTTGTTTTGAAGAAGTAGGCACATGTTTACATTTATCTTTTATTTATATCTTGAGCTTAGTTCCTGTATTTGAGTTCATTCACTTYGGAATGTATTCAAATGATAGACAATGCATCATTCTTATTCTAATCCATTCATGGAGCAGTACGAGAAAGCGYTGTGTACTCTGAATAGGTTAATTGGTTGGTAGCTTAATCTAAGTGGGAAACTACTGAATACAATAAGTATTTTTTTTTCACCCATGGTATTACATACTGAACTATTCCATCCATTTGTGTATGCCTTCCTCTTTTTCTTTTTCATTTCAGAATGTTATTGTAGTTGGCTTTTTCTTGCATGGACTTCTATAAGAGTGTTCCTATTAACTTATTAAACTGGCAATGGACTGGCAAACAGACTGCTTACTGTCTGTTTTCTTTCTGCTGAATTCKCTGTTATGTGCAATTTAGAATTCTGTTTTTAATAAGATTATCAAGGAAATAATGAAAAACAGTAGGATTGTTCTGCTAGTAAGTTTCCTTGGTGATTAATGACATAAATAATAATGAATGTTTCTTTCTATGGAAAATTCTGCCTTCAGCTGCACCAATGAGAAATCAGAAGAAACTGCCTTTATGATGATGGAATTATTCTAGATTCACTCTGCTAGATATAGTTACTGTTGTATAAACAATCATAGAATTTGACTTCACATGTGTCAAMAGTTTAAGGCTTGTTCATGGTTTGTGGGTATTCCTTTGAACAAAAAATATACCACATATCCCCAAAAATCACACAGCCTGAAGCTTTCTTAAAAGCAGCAAGGAAGTCCCTCTTTAACCAGAAATTACAAAAAGAGAAGAGCAAGCCAAGAAAGCCTGATGGTGAGACAGGCTTACACATACACAGAAGGAAATGGATGATGGAGGTTTTTTTCCCACTACCCTGACTCTTGATGCAGAGCTTYTTTCAGACTGATGTATGTATATCCATGTAGGTTCAAGATTTACAACAAAAAACCTTGTGGTTTATATCGAGGCTGAACTGAGCCCCTACTGAACAGAGTGTCAAAGTTCTTTCCTTCTATGAAAGAACTAGACATTGTATACCATCCCTCTGTACAACCAGTAAAACAGCAGTTTAGTGATCGAGTACACAGCACAAGTCTTGAACTGGTTCTGGTSGAACCAGTCATGTTTTATAACACAGCGTTTTTTGCCTACACAGATCAAACAATTGGGTTTAGATAAYTGTTTTCCATCTTTTTGAAGCTTCAATTATGAGTTATCTATCAGGTAAACCTGTCTAAGTCCCCTCCTGCCTGACAAGAAATCATGTTAAGGAATAAGTTTCCATGTTCAATTTGCTCCTTCTCTAGGGCTTGTCTGCTTGAAGAGTGTATTACCATTAAGGTAGGTGGGTAAGAAAGTTGGCAGATTCAGGCGACCCAGAAAGGAGAGAGGACATAATACTAAAATACTAAATAAGAGGACATAATAATACTACATAATACTAAAATACTAAATAAGAGGACATAATACTAAAATACTAAATACTAAAACAAGGAAGGTCCCCAAGAAAGGGTCCTGTCTGAGCAAGTACCCTGTGCTACTCTACAGCATCCTTCCATACCAAAGACAGACATATTAAAGATTTCCATTTCCTTTCTTTTATATCCACTCTAAGAGATGAGTAGGAGCAAACAAAAGACATTAGTCTGAAACTTCATTCTTTTAATTAGAATTTTGCTTCAGATGATACTTGTTTTGGTTATCTTTTTTTCCCCATAAAGACAGAAAGGGCAGAGCCAGCCTCTTCCCTTAACTCCAGCATAGTTTGGGACAACCAACTGTGGAAGATCAAACAGTAAAAGTATTTCTACAATGTGATGGATTTTTCTTCTACACCTCTCCTTTGTTGCCATGTGTGGAGACAGGATTGACAGCGTGCGTTTCTTTCTCTTAAGCATATACTCTCAGTCAAGGATTTGATTAGCACATTTTTGCCAATAAAACAGTCTGCAATTAGTTTTTAATAATCAGAGTGTTTTTGCTATATCAGCATGTGATTTAGACACTAGAGGTATTTTAAAAGCTCTATTCAGGAGCTCAGTACCACCTATTACATTTGGGGCAAATAAAGCTTTTAGAATAATGTTTGGAAAAGCAGCACCCTGTAAATATAAGGTGGTGTTGCACCATATGGAGACTGGCTCTATGACATATGGTTTGAATTAACAAGTTTAAAACTGTTAGGATCAGTTTTTCTTTCACTGACRGGAAAAAAAAAAGAAAAAGGAAAAAAGAAAAAAAAAGATACGTACAGTTAAATAAGCTTCAGTAGTGGATTCAGAACCAGGTTTTGCCAACATGTGTTATTTGAGTTAAAATACAACTTGGTCTATCTAATTTTTTTTTTTTAAAGACAACTTCATTGCCAGCTGCAAATGTATTTTATTAGTGTTAGTACAAGGACCATTGTCACCACCACCATTGTTATGATTGTAGCTCTCATTAAAATAAATTATTGACCCTGAAGACAAGATTGAATGACAGATGAAAACGAAGGATGGAAGCGGGTCTTCTGATCTCACCTAATTGAATCTTTGTTGGCTGAATTGATCTGAAAAAAGTTCAAAGATCTGGGATCCATATTACACAAACATTGTTTCATTTAATCAAAACACTCTTTGAAGTGCCATGCTTGCAGACCACCTGTAGCTTTGAAATCTAAAGTCACAGGAAAGCTTCCCTGATGAAGCACAGTTATGATATGGTAGTAAGAGAGAGAAAAAAAAAAAAAAAAAAAAACGGAAAATGGAAGATGTCCGTGAAAATCTATTTTGTATCGAGATTTCTCTTAAGCACATTTTTACCTATGCCTGTGAAAAGTCTTCTGGAGCAACAAGCAAAGTACTCTGCATAAGAAACTGCATGATATGTATTTTTGAAGTGTCTTGCTTGCAACTTCAGTTGTTGTTGCGCTTACAGGCTCTGTCAAAGACAAAACAGTCATCAAATTACCCATGTCTTGAGTGAATTTAACAATGTTCTGAGAACTTCTTTTCTCAGAACTCCTTGCACATTTGGGAAAGCTCAGCTCTGTACTGAAACAAGAAAAAAATGGCATCTATAAACATAATGGTGGTGCAATAAGGAAAGGAGAAAAAAATCAAAATAAAAAAATCAGGGACATATTTTTCTCCAGATATGCAGTTTATTGGCACAAAGGGGCAATCACTTCTTACCTGAATCAGGGAAGTCAATGTACACCTTGTCATTATCTTCAGAAAGGTACTATTTTAATATTCAGTGAGTAAGACAACGTGGGGTTTCTCCATCTTAACCCTGCTTTCTACGGAGTTTTTATCTGGAAAACAGAGTAAGGACAGGGCGCTCATGACTACAAGCCCTGCAATTGAACAGTCATCATGCTTCTTGCTTTCTATTTGGAAACATAACCACCCAGTTTAACTTAGAGAAGCTAAGAAATTGCTAAGAACTAATGAACAACAACACAGGATCCTAAAATTACAAGTGGAACATTAATAGTCCACTGTCTGTAGCTCAACCTGTGTCGGAGGAACTAAGCCATATTTTTCTTCTCAATGATTCAGATCTTAGCAAGCAAAAAAGTGAACACATTGAAAATTATTTTAGAAGAGATGAAGCTTTCTCAGTTGAAGTTCATATTTAAATTCTTGATATCGTAACTGTGGTAATCTGATCCTGTAGATTTACCTGGAAATTGATAATACTTCTTTATTTTTCTGATAATTCCTAACAATAGATAATAACATCCATTTCTTCTATAAATAATAATTTTCTTATTTCCACACATACATTTTCAAAGTCTCATTTTCTATTTAGGGACAAAAAGACCTACCTAGTATGATTTGGTTATTTGCTAAAAAATGTCACCAAAATTAATTCTCTTCTGGTTTAAATATCCCATGATACAGGTTGCACTTTCCTTCTGCATTGTTGCCCTTAGCTGTTTAGAAGGAAAGGGAGAAAACCCCAATATGTTGGTCTAGCTGAGGGATTCATGCCAGGTGAATTCCTAGAAGGTACAAAGCAAATTCTATATCTGTGCAAACTTTATAACTCTATTATKCAGGTTATGTATTTGATACAATGCAAAAGCTTGATCTGTTTCTATGCATAGCCTACGTCTTTCTACATATATATAAAACCTCTCAAAAGAGGATGCTGAGCGAAAACTGTGAGAAAGCCTCCCACTTCTTTCATCAATAAAGCACAAAAAAGTACAAAATATATATGCATGACTTCTAGTAACATGGGAGAATGGACAATTTTATTAAGAAGTTTTAAAATGAAAATGATGAATTGTCCAAATATCCGCTCTTATTTAGAATAAAATGATCAATATAATACTTTTACTGATAAAATATAATTAAAACCTGCTGCTCTCCTGGTGCTACTTTAGTGATAATAATGCATCACACAGGTCTATGTGAATGCAAAATATTGAGAAACTTCATGACCAAATTCATGTCCATGACACCCATAATGTGAATAATGTGTGTTCAGTGACTAACTGTCTATCAGAGCGCAGTTAGTAATTTTCAAATAAACTATTGGCACTTGATTTCAGTCTGGAAAATATGGTATCATATCTGAAAAGAGACTGAGGTCTGTATAGCTCAGCACATAATTACACACATTATTTAAAGGCAAAGTGAAAGGAGAGAAATTTAAAGTATAATTTTTTCAGTTATGATATCTTGGAGGTCTTTGCTGCTCTTCTTCCAACTGTAGTAAAAAATAAAATACTTAAAAGAAAACCAGTATCACAGCTTCATATGCAAACGTACCTCAGCATCCTACAATTCAGTGACTTATGCAAATGGAGTATTTGTCCTGTGCATTGATCTAAACTACGTGTGTAAAAATTGCTGGTTGTGCCATTTCAGAAGAAATGTGACCCTTGCTCTTTTGCATTAGAATGTACACAAGATATATTATGCAATTGGCTTTTATATGTACGTCCTACATGTCAAAGTTAGCTTGTGTATTTTGGAAGCATCTGAGCAATATTAAAAAGTCAATTATGGCTGATTTATTAAATATACAGGAACAAAGGTTACATCTGTATGAGTCTCTCTGAATAATGCCTAGATAGACAGATAGATGGATAATTTTGGCAAATTAGATCCTCTTCTCTTTCTGATAACACATCTGCCAGCAGCTCTGCTGTGTGACAGACATTTGCCCTTCTCTCCATCAATACCTGATAGTTAGGCAGAAAAGAGGCAACATCATATTAGCATATCTATTTCCCTCTCTCTCCTCTACAGGTGTTAAATAATTAGTACTGGCTGAATTATTCATTGCAAATAATATTCATTGTGAATTTAGCCGAGTTTTTTGGTTTTGCTTACAAATCACTCAAGAGGCAATCCTGACTTTTGCAAATATATTCATTACTCACACATATTCAAAAAATACTTGGACAAACCTTTTCTTGATGTAGAAAAACACTGGTTCATAAATAGGATTTCTTCAGACAGTTATAATGTGTGACTGGCCACAAAAGCAGATACCATAATTTCTGCATTCTTGTTGGAAGACTTTGACTAAAAAAAAAAAAAAAAAAAAAAAAAAAAAAAAAGCAAACTATTCCACACCTGGAATAAGTTTTCAGGCTCATAACCATATACGAGTCTTCTGAGATTAGCAAATAGAAAATACAGGGAAGCAAGGAAATCTGTGAATATACAGGTGAATCTATTTTTCATTTTTCCCTGCTACTATGTAATATTTTAAATCAAACCATGTTTCTTTAGAAAACAGGAGTTATGATGCAATCACTACTGTGTTTTTACAGGAATTGAGTCCTAATTGGGAATATAACTATATAAGAAGTAGTGAATATAATAATAGCAACAATAATGTAATAGGGTAGCATAGGCAGAATTTCATAGCAGGCCTGATTACATTTAACTGAGAAAATCATGGTATAAATGAACGTTATCTCCAGGATTCTGGATTGGAGTTTCCTGATGAACTTCAAACATGAGGTTCTTGATAATCGTTTAAGAACGTAAGCTTTCCACATGTATAGGTGTACATACCCCCACAGGCATACATATTGCCAATCATTTTAAGTCAGAGAGAAATCTTGGAAAGTTTCAGCTGAGACAAACTTTATCACAGATAAAGCAAATAAAAATCTACATATAAAAAGGAATGTTTACACAATTTCTATATAGAGGTTGCTATTAACCCACTTAAAAGTGAGGCACTCCTGAAGCCTTTATTAAAAAGAAGTTCCTCTCTTACTCTTGGATCCAGAATTGCTAAGCAGACAGATGTCAAGACTTGTAAGCCAAGGAAGGCCATGCACTATTTCTCCTAATCAAAAAAATTGACAAAGTCAATCTTAAAATATCTGCCAGTCACTCAGTACTACATTCATCTAGCACAGGAGGACAAATTATAATGAAGTCTGTAGCACTCCAGCTTCTTCTCTCCTTATGCATTTTTTTAAAGGCTTCACACTCTCCCTTACATATGAAAAGAGGAAAAGTCTGCTGATTTTTATCACTATGGATGAGGAGAAATTCTGCTCAGTTATGGACATCCTGCAGGTTAACCCCTGCTGAGTCTATTTGCTGAGCCTTGAGAAGGTTACTGGAGCAGAAATATCACCTACACTTCTATACAGAGTGACTGCAAGACTTGAAAAAGTTAACATTTCAAGATGACAYAATATTGAGTTCTATGTGCAAACTTAAAACTATGCAAATTCTTCATATTTTATAAAACAGAATGTAATCAGGCAGACTGATGTCACCCGACATTCAAAGGTAATTGCTTTGCGGAAGAAAAAAATAATCTTGCAATAGTCAGTCCAACGTTATCATTTTCATCTAGACCTTTTTTTTTTTTTTTGAGTTCATATATATTTTAATCTGTATTAGAAATACTTTTCTAACTTATTTTTCTTTAAAGTAATGCTAGTTCTAAGTGTGAACTCTTGATCTTTTTGTGGGTGAAGATCAATATAGCAATAGAAACATCAGGGTCCCTTTGAGCTAACAGATATTATTATTTGTCATGATGAGGTATCTGTTATTCTCTTGATATACAAACTTGGAAGTAATCTCACACTTCTTTTCAGATGCAATCAGTATTGATATGAAAATCCCATGGATATTTGTATAGATTCCAGCATGCTAAAGTATCTCAATGTTAAAATACTAACATGACACCTTCCATTTCATGACAAGACCAAACTCAACACGACAAATCTGACTGGCCACCTAATTTTACAATGACACTAGGCTGTATGTAACTGCTCTACCCTGTGCTGTTCTACCTGAAGAAACCACTTGAAAATTCTCCGTGTGAAACTTCTTTAGATAGCAGAGGAAACTTCTCTTACTATATACAAAAGAAAAAAATAAGGCAATTTATTAAGGTCCAGTAGTTGCTGGTGGTCGCTTGTATATTCCGGACAGCACAAATCCTTCACTGTCACTTAAGCTACATGTTGCAATTGCTGCCTCAGACTGCCTCATGCRCGTACAAATGAGCTTGCATTAGCACTCATTTTAAAGAAGAGTGTAAAGAAGAGTCAGAGTTCCACACTCTATTTAAGTAGATCTCAGTCTCTCTACTGCCAGGATGGTTTGTTGGATCTTCTAATCTTCCCTTCAGGCCAACCATTTCCYCTCTTTTCCCTGCAGTATATCCCATGACAGTGGAGACTGGCTGCGTCAGTCAGTCTTATATCTGACTTCTTTTTCTTCTAATTCAGGGTACAGAGATCAGAAACACGGGACACACGTAGAGATTGAGACTTGTCTCAGGAGCAACTACTTTGTGTAGGAAATAACGTGAAACTATAATTTGGAGATTTGTGGGATTACTCATGTCAGTGAAGACAGTAAGAGATGCCAAGAACACTGCCTTTGTGAGCCTCAGAAACCTGTTTCTAACTGTTAAAAGTTCATAACTTCCCATTCCTTCCTATTGAAGTGTATTACTGTGTGCAGTGTGACCATGTTTTAAAAAGAACTTAAGAAATCAAACTTAGGTTATTGACAGTGTGTTTAGTTAGTAGAACCAGGCAACCAAAGCTTAAATCAGAAACACGCAGAGGCAGCAGCATGAGGATGGCAAACCCAGTTCTCGCTTTGCTGAGTCTCTGTAGGCTTCATCACGATGGAGTGTGTGTTGTCAGGCACAAGGAACCAAAGCAGAAGACTCTTTGCCTCTGTCTCAAGGCACCTGGAGGGTGACTCCGCTAAATTAAGAAGCAGTGATGCTGTCTCCAGCTGTATTCAAGCAGTGTAAGTGCCCAGCTCATAACTAGAGCTCATTTCTATTCATTCAGCATACCTTTTTTTTTAAACTTGTCTTTGATCTCACCAGGTCCCATCAAATGTTAAACTTCATGTGGAAAATTTTGCCACAGTTCTCAGAACTCTGCAAACCCTACGTACTTATTTATTTATTTAGTTAGTTAGTTAGTTAGGTAGTTTAGCCTACAAAAAAATCCGCTTCAAAAAATCATAGTTTGCTCAAAAAATCGTATTCTGCTCTTGTCTAACTAATCATTGTGAGACTGGAGACAAGACTTATGTTTATTGCACTGAGGCAGGTTTTGAATGGAATTTCTGTTGAGCTGAGGCCAGAATAGTTTTTTTTTTTATGCTTCCCTTGTGATTGGTTTACACTATGATGTGGTGTGCAGTCCTGCTCTTACTTTCACAGCCTCAGCGATATTGTATGTTCTTGAATGCTCAATATACTCTTGCGCTCAGTGCTGTCCTCTGTGAGGGAACTTGGAAGCTGATATGCCTGCAATAGTGTCATTTACACTAGCCAGAGTTCTGGATTTTACTTAACCCAAGGCATGCCATCTGCCAAGCAGAGATGAAATTTTAGGACACAACAGAGCAATTTAACCTCCCTATAAATTACATGTGTATTTCTAATCTTGTGTATGAGCTTTTAAGTGTTTTTCCTTTTCCCTGGGAAAAATGATTATAGTAAAATATACTCCTCATATGAGGTATTTCATAGTGTGTATTTCTCTGCATTCCTGGATATGTTATCAAGTTTTTTTTTCCATACTCTATCCTAATGAGCAAAATCTATTTCTTTAGAAGCAACAACAACAACAACAACAACAAAAAAAAACAAAAAAAAAAAAAAAAAAAAAAAAAACAATGTTTGCTTCCATCATTAGCTTTAAATTATTCACCACTGGAAATAACAACTGTATTTCAAACCTGGTATTTGAGGCTTAATCTAAAGCATCTTTTTTTTACAGTGATGTGTGTTTTTACTGGAACACTAGAGTCCTAATAACTATCAGACTTGCGATGCTTGCTTTGGGCTTATCATTAATGAGGACATACGTACATATCTTGTCTGTACTCTATTAGCAAGCAGCCAGTTCATTGCAAGGGAAGGCTGTGTAACTCTACAAAGTTATGCAGAGGTGCCAGAACGAGCTGCCTTGCATTGCTGCCCTTTTCTGTGGCAGCTTCAGATCTTTTGGTGAACACAAGTGAAAACAGATGAGAATTTCTGGGATCATGACAGCAATAGTGGAGTTAGGATATCAGTCTTTCTTATTTTACAGAATATTCCTCCAAGTTTGACAAATGTGGACTAATTCATAATATAGCACTAAATGGTGATTTTTGAATTTCTTGGCTATAAATTGGAGGAAAAAAAAGTTTTTCTTGTGTTCTAATCCTGATCCAAAAGCCTATCTTTTACACAAAACAGGTTTTAGTTTAGTTTTAGATTAGTCAAATCTGTTTAAGATTTGAAAGAGAATTAAATTCCAATTTGCCCTCTATTCTTATATTACGTTTATATTTTATAGTCAGTTAATAACCTTATGATGGAATTGACCCACTGAAATGTCCACTAAACTTTTCTTTAACTTTCATCTAACTATCTCTTAAAATCTTTCTTCTTAGGTGTAAAATTATAAGAAAATATTTATCATGTTATTCTAAAAACTGGCCAGAATTGGGTCAATAATTTTATAACATTACCAGAAACCTGTGAAAATATGTCCACCTCTTTATTTTTAAGGAGGCAGCTTATCATGTTTAGGTTCAATCATTCATATATAATTTGTATAAATTTATATATAAATTCCATAAGTTGTGGGGATGACACACTTACAAAGTTTCCCAAATGTTTAAAGGATTCAAGCACTTGTATTCCTGAAAGACAATGAAAAAAAAAAAAAAAGAAAAAAGAATTAACAGAAGGAGGAACTGACAGGAATTTTGTTTAGGTAGACATCAATATTAAGGATCCTCTGTGTCAGAAAAGAAACATTTACAAAAATAATGCCAGCCTGAATTACTTTTGTGCTCCCCTGAATCATTTGAATTGAATTGAATTGAATTGAATTGAATTGAATTGAATTGAATTGAATTGAACCATGTCTCCAGAATCTCTGCTGCTGCTGAAAATGAAAACATTGTGCTTTTTAAAATATATAGAAATGGTCTACTTACTGATTTTTATTTGTGATTTCAAATTCTTTAAATACATATATGGAAACATATCTGTAGTACAAAACAATGACTGAAGAAAAAAAGATTTACACATAACTACTTAGAAACTTGGCAGACTACAGCATTCCACAGTTATAATGCAATACATTTACCATACTTCTACATACATGACAATCATGTTTTAGAACACAATGAAAATATAAATTTTAAAGTCATGGTGGCAATTCAGCATGTATTATTTGATAGGATACATTATTATATCTACATGTAAATTTAATAAATAACACAGAAATATAAAAACTTAAATGCTAGCATAACCAGATRCCAGTACCCAGATGCTGAAAACTGTACTACCAGTCTCATTGTAATTCTGTGTAAAAATGGTGAAATACATACCTGCTTATATAAAGAACTGAAAAAAAGGTAAAATTTTCAAATCCTCTCACACAAATAGAAGCTAGAAGACAACTCATAAAAATCTAATCAGCTCAACTTAATTTGAACACAGACAAGAAAATATTTGAACACTGTGCAAAGAAAGGCAGAAAAGATGTCAGGGCAGGTAAGGGGCTTTTCAGTCTTACTAATAAAGATACTAAATGATCTTTTAGCTAGAAGCCGAAGTTAGACTAATCCAAACTTGTAATAAGACTCAAAATCCTGATAGAGAAGAAAATTAAACTCTCTAATGTCTTGATAGGATGTAGGCAGAGTGATTTGTTTAGAATCTTTCAATTGAGATCCTTTCAACATGTTGGTGTTGAATAGTGCTTCGGCTAGAAATGCTGCCTGCATTTCCTGACAGTATGAATGTGTTTTCTTGACAGTATGAATCTTCATAGGTACCTAGACTTTGGTACCTATGAACAGATTCCTCTTTTTTGGGTGCTTTTTACTACCCTCTGCAGCACAAATTACCAATTCACAGGGAACAGTTTTCAGATTGTTACATTTTTAGGAGTTTAAACATCAATCAAGAAATTATACCAATAGGCATTATAGTCAACAGAGAACAAATTCACACAGTTTGCAAAGATGAGCAAGTGARCTGACCAAATGCAGGCAGAGCTCCCTAGATACAGTGACTAAATCCACACTGTAGTTGAAAATCAAGATATCTAGCTTGCATAGAGACACTTGATTTTAGTTGTTTACAGCCTGATATTTATTCCCGCCTTTGGTAGGATCATAACACCTTTAATCACCTCACAGTGGAGGCAATCTAGTATCTTCTTTGACAGACATACTAAATGGTTCAGAATTTGCTTTAGTGAAGATACAGCTACAGCTCTGAATTTTGCTGGTGTGCTGTACATTGGAGATGAGACTAAATGAATCTCCTCTGACTTTCAGTGTTATTGTGGTTGTTCAACTCCCAGACAATCTCTTTTATAAGAAGATATTGCTGGCTTGAAAAGAAGATAGAATTGAAGTTCATAACAGGTTTCTTTTATTTTATCGGACTACTGTTATTTAGAAGTACTAAGATTACTGTCCTATTGCTAAACATGGTACTTTCTACTTCTAAAAACAGAGAGTTCCTTATCAGAATAAGTTTGTGTATAGCAGTGATCAGCTCTGAAGCTTAAAACAGTTTATTTCTAAGAGACAATTGTTGGAAACATACCTCAAGGAAGCAATTCCAGGGAGGAAAAATGGTTCCAAAAGTATTTGATGGTACTTAGCATGCATATAGGTTTTTGCATTTTCAAAGCACAGTTCAAACTTTAATAGTTATCATCAATTACATTGCAACTGGTAAAGTGACACCAGTGCAAGATACAAGAGCTCAAATAATTTATTTTCTGTGAAACTGATGTCTAAGAATTGCAAACTTGTAATGGAAATTCTTTTTGGGGGACAAATGTCTAACCAAAATTTCTGAACACGCATACTTGTCTTGCCAGAATTGCTTCCAGAAAGTGGAAAGTTTCCCATTATATATTGCACTCTTTTCCCTTGATCTACCTGCAGACTACTTGTATAAATAGTTCAAAACTACCTTCTTTCACGAGTGCTGAATGATATGAAAAAGGAAGGGAAATAGTAATGAAGTAGAAAAGAGACAGAGAAAAAAAGAGTAATGAGATGGGAGAAAGGAATGACAAGAATGAGAGAAAGAGAAAGGATCATGACAAGGAATCTCTGGATGGCTAATCGAGTAAAATTTTACTTAGTTTACAGTCAATGTAATGTCATTGTAAAGCATCAGATACATAACACACTGAAAGGCAGGAACTGCTAACACTCTCAACAAGTAAATATTATATTAAATAAGTATAACTTAGAATTTTTTTTCCCCTAAAGATACATATTTTCTTAAAGATGCTTTATTTGAGATAGAGAGGGAAACCTGCTAAATTATTAAGGTCAAATGACTTTTAGGCACTGAGAGTGAGGGAAAGTCCAAAGAATGAGAAAAAGGTTGGGTATGGCTTCAAGTCCAGGGATTCAGGTCTTAATCTGGGTCTCTTGATCTCAATGAATTTAGGAAAGAACTTAAATTAGAAAGCTTTTATTTTTATAGAAATCGGGCACTGCTATCTCTGTTCTGACCGAGATAGTATTAGTGATTAAATTAATTATTATTGTAAATATCAAATCCAGGAATTATTTTGAGGTCTGAATTTGGTTTGGGGGTAAAAGTTTATACAACTTTTGAGTTGTTTCATGGATCCGTATTTTTCACTATTTAATTTTGAAGTGATCCTGCTTGGTTAAAGAAATAATAACATAAAATCTTTCAGGTAAGACTGTGCCTACCTTGGTGTCTTTCTGCCAATGCATTCCTGAGTCAGTTGGCATCTTTTTTTTTAGAGTAATTTCACTCTTGCTGGCTGCTGGCCAAAAGAACTACCGTAACAAGGGAGATGGTGAAAACAGCATCTGTTAAATATACGTGTTAAACAAACAGAGGAGAACAGGGAAAAGGTTATATGTGTCGTTTGCAATCATCATACACCTCCTTGCCACAAAAGCAGGTAGAGCAGTTTCAAACAGAAGTGCGTTTTCAGAGTTAGCACTGGCCCTTTCATTTCCATGGGGGGTTCATTCAAAAAGGCATACTCTGCAGGACTGAAGAGAAAAAGCTTCGATTAGGGCTGTACAGTATGTGACTAAAGGATTTGTTAACCTTAGCGCTTCAAAGCATTCTTGAAAATAAGATTCAAATGGGCTCTTTCTTTTGTGGTTCTGTAGTGATAAACGAGTTCTCCATGCACCAATGCTCATGATTACTACCTCTCCAACGTAGTGACTCTGGATGAACGTTAGATCAGTCTAAGTAATGTCCAGCACATTTCATCCATACTAAATAATATATGTCGTGGCAGGTCTTTCCATTCTGCTTAGGGAAGAGCTGCAAGTCTGTTCATGCCTTTTTTTTTTCCAGTTATAACATCAATTTCCAGGTGCTGCTAAGAACACGTAAGCATTTTCCAGTAAAGAAAGGAAAGAGAAGCCCAATAGGTAAACATTTAAAAGAAAGGAAAGGAAAGGAAAGGAAAGGAAAGGAAAGGAAAGGAAAGGAAAGGAAAGGAAAGGAAAGGAAAGGAAAGGAAAGGAAAGGAAAGGAAAG
>NW_020455531.1:274740-279014 GCF_003342845.1 Nothoprocta perdicaria | reverse complement strand
AGAAAAGAAAAGAAAAGAAAAGAAAAGAAAAGAAAAGAAAAGAAAAGAAAAGAAAAGAAAAGAAAAGAAAAGAAAAGAAAAGAAAAGAAAAGAAAGAAGAGGATATTAAAAGTTAGAAAGGAGCTAGAGAATGATTTGCTTTAACATTCACTTATTAGATGTATTTTAAAACCCTTATGCCTGAATCTCTCCAAGAAGCTTACTACCTAATGATTAGTGTATGAATTAGTGATATAATTCATGACATGCCCTTAGGATCAATACTTTTAAAAGTGCCTGTGGGTAACATCACTCACATGATTCATCCGAATATAGCAAGTGGGACTATTCAAATACTTAAAGTTATTCACAGACATAACTTAAAAGACTCTTTATTGTTCATAGTTCAGATTGAATGAAATACCCATTTTGCCATTAGAGGCCAACGAATACATTATTTTTAGGTTTCTCTGATGCTGAAAACAGTGTATCATTAGTAGGATTAGGTTTAAGTGCTCCTCTCTCTCTATGTATTTTTTTTCTTTCTTTTCTCCTTCATAAAAGAAAAACTTCTAAAATTTATTCTTCCTGAAGGTTGAACTCCTTCCATAAAGGGCACTGGACAATTCTCTTCTTCTGAGTTCATACAAGCAGTAACTTTTACATCTTGTCTATGATAGATAGCTCTTGCTCCTAGTGGCTTATTTCTTGACTCAGGACTTTGTACCCTACTGCCTTCTTGTCCTCATTCAGAACTGACTTGTCCCCTGATTAAAGTCTAATAATTTAAAGCATTACTTCTTTGTGAAGCAAAAGGTTATTTGCCAAGGAATTATTTATAGTCCTTGGATAGCATAGCTTTGTCCATCTGTCTGACTGACTGTTTACTTATCCCATCCTATTCTCTTCATAAAAAGCTTAGTTCATGACTATTCACATTTTAAGTCCTAGCATGGCACCATCAATACTCTTTCTAGGAAAACACAATTTTACTTTGAAATAAACATACACACACCATCTAGGAAATATTTCTGTCTTTTAAAAGTAAATATCATAACTTTCTTTCATGCATCTTAATAACAGAATTTACTAGAGTTTGTTTAAATGTCACTGGTGTTCCTAAATTTGCATCACTATTCAAATGAAGGTGTGAAATAGAAAAGTGTAAGTAATGACAGAGTTAAAATAATGATTGGGTAAGGAAGTTAAGGAAGTAAGGATCCAAATTCTACAGACTATCAGGAAGTGGATCATAGTTTCTGGAGAAGTAATTTAGGTGAACTAAGCTGGAGCAGGCTAGATTTTAACATGAGCCTTAGTCAGCAGACACTAGAAAAAGACAATATAGACAGAGCCAGAGAACTTGAAAGATGATAGATGCTGCGGTCAAGGCACATTACTTCTCTTTGCCAGGGAAGAACTGGGAAGAGAGTTCAAAAACCTTCAGAAAGGCTTTATACAGGCTCATACCAGTTGTGATTTTATTGATATTGGCTTAGAAACTTGAAAGAAAAACATTGTGCAGTGTTTTCTATGTGTGTGTGTTTTTAAGACAATATTTCTCTATTGTTGCAAATCTACATGATCCCAGGTAATCAAAAATGTTACAGGCACCAAAACTAGGATTAGCTCTGTGTTATCAATGTTGCTGGTAAAAAGGAAAGTGCTGCCCAGTGATACAGCTTAAGAGTAGTGGTACCACTTTGCATTCAAAATAAAGCCAGGGCTGGTATTTTTTTCTGCCTGAGGTGTTCCTACAAGACAAGAAAGAACTGGTCTGAGATGCCACTTCCACTGCAACTGTCAAAAGGATTCTGTATTTGATAGTAGCTCTTAAAAATGTTACATTAAATTTTGAGCAAAACACACCTAAAGGAATGGCAGGAAACTCAAGACATACTAGTCAAACCTGAGAAGGAAAACAGAGACCAAAGGAAGGTAATCGATTTCACCAGGCCACAATATAAGTCATATCCCAGATGGGAATAGAACCAAAAATCTTCTGGCAGCTGCCTTGGGTATTAAACTCTTCTGTTTAACAAACTCATGATTTTTTGGCATTCCCCATTTCTGCATACCTTCACTTTGGTTCTCCACACTAGCAACGAATATCAGTACAGTATATAAATGTTCTCGGTTATTAATATATACTGCAATAGATTGTCCCTAACATTAAATCAGTTATGCCAATTGAAGAATAGTAAACATGTTCTCCAACTCCTGAGCAGGCAGAAAAATCTATGGTTTGATTCAGTTTGGATTTCAGTGATCTTTGCTCCTGCCTGGTGTCTCTAATTGACAGCTTCTCCACACAAGCTGGGAACAGCACTATGAGCCCAGGCTTTAGCTTTAAATTATATTTTTAAACCTTCACAAAGTTACAGAGAGGTGATTTATTCTAAAAGAAATTCTGATAAACTCTCTCAGTGGAGATGAGGGAAAGCATCATAATGGAAATAGCATCAGTAATAACTGCAATGCAAGTAGAAGGATCACTCCCTGAGGATTGGCAAGCAGATACAACTGGAGCAGAAGGCAGCAGGCTTTCTCAATGAGTATTTAAAGCATAGGGAAGCAAGAAGTTGTGTTTTCAACTGAAACTGCACGGAGAATTGCACTGTCATAACTTTTCAGATGGGATTTTAACAAGGGCATCCATTTCAGAAGGCCAGGACTCAGGTGTCTTTAGGAGGCTGCTTTCTCCATTTGTTCCATAGAAATGTCTGGCAGGACAGGACAGGAGGAGCTGCAAAATTCTTGAGCTGAGTAGAAGAGCCAGGGTGCACCCTGTCTTTGCAGGGAGGCTTCAAGGGGGAGTGAATCCTACAGGCCACCACTGTTTCCCCTTTTTTGGTGGACAGCAACACTTCTTTATGAAGTGTTTTGGGATATTTCAAAATAAAATTCTCAATAAAAATGTAAATGATTATTATTGTAAAAACATGCTATCCCCACATTCTCAGGATCAACGTTCTTTCAAAATGGGCTTTTYGAGAGAATTTCATGGCAATTCTACTCAGAAGAATTTGCATGGAATTTAAACTGAATCATTGCATCAAATGACATTACACATGTARTCATTTACCAACGTTACTTGGTATAAGTTGGGGGTAACATTAGTTAAACTTATCCACATAGGGGTTCCTGGAAAAAAAAAAAGAATACTCTTTTCCTTCCCCACTATTTCTTAGTTCTTCCCTCTCCAAGTCCTGTAATGCTTCAGTCACCTACTGAGCTTGAAGCTAAGGCTTTTTCTTGCTAGATCTATCTAATGTGTGAAAGCCTAAAGAAGCTGCTTGAAGTTAGTGTAGGATATTCCACCCACTGAGATGAGCACCCAGGAAAATAAATAGCATTCACAGTATGAGGTATTTGCCTCACTAGGTTTGAATTTAGCTTCCCTCTGAGGCAGTGAATTAGCAATATCTTGCCCAGTTAGTTCATCTGTTGAAGTATTTTTTGTTGCACTTTTTCCTTCTAAAAGCAACAACACTGTTTCAGGTGTCTGGACCAAACTTTCAGGTAAATGTGGTGCAGGTGAATTGTGACATCCTGCAAAAGAGAAATTCTTTACTGATGGACTAAGGGCAGCAGAGATTGTTCATTTTTAGGAGAAACTAAAATACACAACAGTTGGCCTATCGCAGCTCCCACAAGGCTCCATGGTGACTTTTATCCCTTTCTTTGAAGAGGAAACAAGTTTAAACAATGGCACTTCCTTATAAAAAAGTCTATGTCTTTGTTTTATTGTGCCCTTCTAGTTACATAAGTACTCTGCGCAAATTTTCTTCTGTGGGACCTGTGCGAGATACAATATGTCTCTCTGTTCACAGAACCCCACTCAAAGTCAGAATTTTAGTACAAATTTTTCTCTGGCAACTTTGCATTAGTCCATTTATACCAGTGCCATTGTGAGCAGAAATTCTTCACATCTGCAGACCCCAGAAAATAGATTCGTATTCTTTTACACTTCACTAGCCACATGACACCCCATTCCGGGATTTATCAGAGTGATGACACATCTTATTAGATAGGTTCACTCATGAACYAGCTCCCTTCTCATTTGTGATCACACAGCATCTCACTGGCAATTGTAGTGATTGCAATATTAGACAAATATTTAGAGTTTTTAGAGTTTTTTACTGCCACTTGCCATCTGGAACCAAGGTCAAGAGACAACACCATGCAGACCGTTGGCTCTCTATAAGAGCTGACAAGTGATTTGTAGACCACCACCAGTTCATGAGGCACAGTTTGAGATCTCTGATTACAAAAAAAAAAAAAAAAAAAAAAAA